>NC_092687.1:36004535-36307592 GCF_964275005.1 Diadema setosum
TTCTAAACCACGCGATAAGACACAGGAATGCCTTCCGAAGTTCCTACTGAATTATTAACATAATCATTCGATTTTCTTTTTTGCGAGATACGCGTGCGTGATATTAGGTCAGACCACAGCGCAACGAGAAAAATAAAAAAGGATAACGCATTCAAAAACTTTTCATGTAGCGACACTTGTGGCCAAAAGTGGACACTTGGAATGGGTGTGCAACTCATCATTATATCCTCTCCATTTTTAGTTCTGACTTCCAGTTCTTTTGCTGGTTAGCAAATATGAGTGTGGATGATTTAAGCCGAAATAATTAATGAAATCATCGCGATCCCGTCGGGTGACGGTAGCGTAAAAATAGTTGAATAAAGCATGTTAACCTACTTAATCGGTGTTCAGGAAAAGAAACAAACGCATTTATTAGTTTGAATAGATCTGGATTTGTTCATTATCATTTAACAAATGATAATTTATATATGGCCATTTTTACAATCAGTGGTGTAAAACACGGTTTTGGCACTAATTGGTGTATAACTTTCTTATACACTGACAGATATGCATTATCTTTTCTCATAAACTTACCACCCACAGTGTCTACCTTGGGTACCTTAATGAACTTTCCTCTCTTTTTCTTTCAGATGTGGCATGCACTTACATGCTTGAAATCCAACACTTTTGGTGTATGCACTCTGACATGGCTTTTTTGTCAGACCTAGCATATTAAATTGTTTATTCCTTTTCATTATTTTTGTTGTTGTGGTGATAGACAGGTATCCAACATTAAGAACTATCATGTTTACCAGGTTCTGCTTTGTCTTCTTTAAAGACTGAAATTGTCCAAACTTTATGTTTCGGAGGTGACATTTTCCGTTAACAATTAACCCCTCTTTTGAGTTAGCTCTTGCTCACAATTATAAAATTCAACTTTGCTAATTTCCATCAAAACAGAATAGTAATCAATCTGACTTAACTTCGATCCAAAGATTATTTGATTCAAATAGCTTATCATTTTTTGGTGAGTGTTTATAAATTTATGCAACTTTTCCGTTAACTTTTCTGTCACCTCCGAGACAACAGATTTATGTATTTGATTTTTTTTATTCTTGACATCAGTTATACATTACATCTACAAAAATGTAACATATCCCCTCACATTATCTCTGAAGGAAGGTAGTAGAAATATAGCCTGTTGTTTTCATTTCGGAGCAATTTACAATTTTCCGTCAACACTTGTCACCTCCGAAACAATCGTCACCTCCGAAACAACAAGCGTATTATATTTGATAATTTCTTGAAGAAAAAGCAATTTTGTTTGATTCTGTCCAATTGACAGGAATCTCTTTTGGATGAAAATAGTAATATGGCAAAAGGAAGTAAGAATTTTCTAGATATTAATAAAAGATCTAATAAAAACTAAAAATTACTGTTTCGGAGGTGACAAAACACTGTTAACAAGAGTTTTTGCTCATTTCTATTGAAGAGAAACCATATTATGTACACCAATGGTTTCATTTATTTTAGTAACATAAGTCTCAAAGTGGAGAAATCAACTAACACACTCTCACTCTTATTTTTATTACTATACTGTAGGTTTTAGGGCAAATTTACATTTTTTCACTTTTTTAACAAAGAGAATGCACAAAATACACCCATCTGTTGTATATATAATATTGTAATCAAGATCAATTCTCCTGCTTTAGTTAAGTAAACATATAGATGCTTTCATCTTAGAAGCTTGATTTCCAGTTTAAGCAATTTAGTTGTGAAGATTTACCAATCACAGCTTTCCATGTAGGTTGCTTTTTCTTGTGTTTCGGAGGTGACATTGTTTGTTAACACCATATTGTTATGTGATAATGAAAGGCAAGACTTCAGTTCCTTTTCACTATCTATCAACATTTTCAAATACATTTAATATCTACAAAATCATCACAATAGAAGTGACTTTTGTATACCTAGCTCACCAGAATTCCCTTGATACCAAAGTGATATATGTGGCAGTTCATGCATGCCCTAGTCCACAATCTTAAAAAAATCATAAAATAATCAAACTCTGCAAAAAGGCCACATGCCTATAGCTGGTGCACAACTTGTTCTTGAATTCTTAGTTGTTGTTTTTCCATGTACAACGTGGTAATCATAAACAAAATTATGTGAATTTTTTTTTTAAATATGACAATAATTATTACATTTTCCAAGTTGAACCAACTGTTTATGACATTGTATTTTTTAAGATTATTGAAGTTATCTGACAACTAAAGTGAACAGAGGAACAAGTCACCAGGACTGGAAAGGGAAAGATCCAAAAACAAGATTTGTAGTTCTATCTCAATATAATTTTGATGACGTGTTTACCTTGTTTTGTTATTATGTTTTATCTTAGAATTTGGCTTTAAGTACTGGAATTTCAAGGAAAAGAAAATGGTTTCTTAAAGGACAAGTCCACCTTCATATACATGTGGATTGAGTGAATGCAACAACATTAGTAGAACACATCATTGAAAGTTTGTGAAATTGGACAAGCCATTCAAAAGTTATGGGTTTTTTTAAGTATCTGTGCAATCACTGCTGGATGAGAAGACTACGACAGTGTATGATGTCACATGCATACAACGATATAAAGAAAATATAAGTGAATTTCACAAAACCTTACTTTAAGAAAAAAGTGCACATTTCTTCAACTTGCTAATGATGTATGTCAGGGCAATATTATTCACCCTGCCTTCCAAAAGAGAGAAGTCAAGTATTCTTTTGTTATGCAAGAAAAGTGAAAATATGTTGGATTTTCTTGATACTTTCTCTATATCCTTGTACACATGTGACATCACAAGCTATAGAAGTCTTCTCATTCAGCTTTGACTGAGCAGAAACTTCAAAAATCCATAACTCTGAAATGGATTGCCTTATTTTCCTCAAACTCTCACTGATGTGTTTTACTAATATTGCTGTATTTACTCAACCCTCGTGTCTATTGAGGTGAACTTGTCCTTTTTCGGTCCCTTATAGGGTTATTTGAGACCAGTTTGTGTCCGGGACCTTCTGTGAAGTTGATGGGGAAAATTACTGAACAAAAAAAAAAATCCCCATAAGTTCACACAAAAGCATTATGCTGCTCTCTTCAGCTGGGAAACACAAACTGTTGTCTTAACCAAACTGTAAAAACTTGCTAAAGATTAGTATGAATTACAATCTAAAACAAAATATGAGCTGGTATCCACTATCATGAAAGAGAATAACTAAACAAAATAACAAGTAAGAAGTGAAAGAAAGAGCTTATATTTGAAAATTAAAGCCATGAGGAAAGACATGAATGTTTACAATAAATAATAGTTAACACCTGAGAAGTTGGGTTGTCTCTGTGTTGTGTCACCTCCAAAACAATAAAATTATTTTTTCTTATCTTATACTTTTTACTCTCAAAAGTGACTAATATATGGTTTGCAGGTAATTTTCAAGCAATTCAGAAAGATACATAAAATATATTTTAGTAATGTCAACAGTTTAAATGAATCTGGTATATAGAAAATTTATCCCAGATGAACCAAACACCTTTCACCAGTATTATAACATTTGTATGGTGGCTATCGAGAATGATGAAGAATTCAGGAACATCCTTGAATTAATCTATTTATAATACTATGTGCAAACAAAAACATAATACAAGTCAAATAAGAATTTTTGCTTTTGGCATTCATAACCTATGTCCCCACCAAAAAATTACAATGGTACCCTCCGCAATGATAACTTTAAAGATAGTGAATCAATCTAAAATACAATTTGAGGGATTGAAACTATAACTCATTGCCCACACCTTACAGAAAACCCAATACAATTTGCTTCAGAGGTAAAAGAGAAATGAGGATTTTTGTAGAGCATGTCAGGAATCCCTTCCCTCCAAGTTCTGTATATTGTGTTTACACATTAATATGCAGTTCCAAGAGCATCCAAGTGCTAAACTTGGCAGAGTCAGACTCCTGACATCCTTTATAACAATCCACATTTCTTTGAGACCACTTAACCAAATTGACTGGGGCTTTCTGCAAAATAGAGCTAAGATGTTATGATTTAAGACCCCAAAGTAGATTTTAGCTGATTTAATCATATTTGGCGCTATCAATGAAAAAGTCTAATTGTAAATTGGGGGGGGGGGGGGGGACATACTATATGAATACTTGAACACAATGTTAACATTGAATGTCACCTCCGAAACAAAGTTATTCTTCCCTGGTGTTGTGGAATAAAATGTTCTGAGAGCAAAGAAACATTTACTAAAATGATCTTACACCCTCATTTCAGTTTAAGGTAGAAAATGGAATGCCATGTTTCTTCAGGTTACAATATCTAGCTTATGTCCGTCATATTCTTACTGTAAATGAATATTTCAACACAATGTTAACATTGAATGTCACCTCCGAAACAAAGTGATTCTTTCCTGGTGTTGTGGAATAAAATGTTCTGAGAGCAAAGAAACATTACTAAAATGATCTCACACCCTTATCTCAATTTAAGGTAGAAAATGGAATGCCATGTTTCTTCACATTACAATATTTAGCTTACAACCTTCGTCCAAATGGATGGCAAACTACCGGCACCCATGCTAATTAATGAAGTGTAAAAAAACACTTGTTCTGTGTGGTTTATCTGCTTGAAACAGGAGTTAATTTCTTGTTCTCGAGTTATAATTATTAAAAACATTGATAAAAAGAAGAAGTTTTGTGTTACTGTCACTTATTCTACAAAAAACTGAGTGTTAATATTAATGTCACCTCCGAAACATTCTATTATGTTAACTGTCACCTCCGAAACATCCATGTGTGAAAAATCCAAGATTTAAAGAAATGATTGGAATTTCATTTAACCTACATAGGAAGGTAGCCCTTCTTAAAGACTTGTTATAGTATAGACTTTGACCTGGCTTGCCCTCCAATAAATAGTTAAAATCTTAAAAATTGCATGTCAATTGGTATTTTTACCAAAAATTTATAAATCTCATGTATTTTTTTAAAAATTCACTTTATATTCAACCCCAAAATAGTTTTGATTCACAAACTATATATTGTTGTTAACCATATAAACTTTGCATGGTGAAGTTTGACTACAGAGTTTTGTCATTGTGGTGCAATTCATGAAAACAAAACTTTGCTTAAATTTACTTCAGGTGCCAGGGTTTTCCTTAAATTACACCAATAACTCTTCAGCTTTAAGGTCTGAAATGTTATTTTTTCAAAAATTTGAATACTTTCCAACAGGAATCAAACAGAATAATGAAAAAATATTTTGTTTGAAATTTTGACCCTCCGAGTACAAAAGTTACACCACTGATCGTAAAAAAGGCCATATGAGTGTGTATGATTGAAGCCGAAATAATTAGTGAAATCATCGCGATCTCGCCGGGTGAAAGTAGCGTAAAAGATAGTTCAATAACGCATGTTAACCTACTTAATCGGCGTTCGGAAATAGAAACAAACGCATAATAAACAGTTCAAGAACGGAATCGATGTACAAAACGCAAAGAGATTTTTTGTAAGAAAATAAAGAACGCATTTTCAATCCCTTCGGGCGCAACGATCATACATTATATAGAATTACAGCCGAAATGATTCATGAAATTATCGAATTCCCGCTGGGCGCCAACAGCGTAAAATATCTCGCAAGTTAACGGTAAACAACGCATAAAAATGTATGTAACTCTGAAATCATCGCGAACTCGCCAGGTGACAGTAGCGTAAAAAAAAAAAAGTTGAATGACGCATGTTAACCTAAATCAGAAAAAGAAACAAACGTGTAGTTTGAATAGATCTGGGTTTGTTCATTATCACAATTTTAACACTGCATTTCACAATGAAGATTTTTCTTTCTTTCAGAATGGTCTACCAGGTACAGATTTGCGTTAAAAGGATCACAACCTTCCACATTCAATCCTGTCGCATATTTTTCAAGAACGGATTTACAAAACGCGAAGAGATTTTCGGAAGAAAAATAAAGAACGCATTTTTAATCCCTTCGGGCGCAACGATCATACATTGTACAAGATTACAGCCGAAATGATTCATGAAATCATCGCATTCCCACTCATGGGCACCAACAGCGTAAAAATACCTCGCAAGTTACGGTAAACAAGGCCTGAATTTTACTCTATTTCCGCTGGTGTTTAGAAAAACTTCACAAACAAGAATGACATGTGTTACATTAAAGATTTTAACTCATTTCAGCCCCTACTTTTTCGTCTAATTCACAAATAATTTTTCTTTATTCTCTCAATAATAATGATCCATAATTGTGTAATAACAACGCAAAGAATGTTCTTAAGTTTCATTGACGGGTATATGATGTAGTGCTTATGTTTTTCTTTGTTTTTGATGCGTACGGATATCACGAGGTACCGGTTATAACGAGGTAATATTGCCGGTCCCATGGACCTCGTTTTAATGGGGTTTCACTGTACCACATAGAAAATTCTCCACTGATCTGGTCAGCCTGTATGTACTATATCTATATCATATAGAATGTTCTCCATTAATCTGGTCACCCTGTGTACATACACATTAAAACAACCATGCATACAGCCTTGATACATGTACATAACTACTTGTGTGTACATTTGTGACACCATCCCCCATGGGAAAAAGAAAGCCTTGCCGTAGCAAGGGTTTCTTTTACCTTCACAATTTCTCATTGTTATTTACAATGAATGTGAGGTACAATCCAAGTCAAGCAACAATAATCACATACTGTCACATGCCCTTTGAATAGCTGCATTAATTCCATGTTCTCTTTTCATGGATACCATTTACATTGATATTGCTTGAATTTTCTGAGCTAATCATGTCAAACTCAAATTGCATACCTCAGTAATGGATAAGCTAAACACTGGCATGTGTAATGTGAGGTGAAAACCTTTCACCCTTAACTTCTACTGTGCTATCCACTACCTATGTCACACCAACTGACTTTCTGCCATAGCATTCTTTCAGCATATTGACATGACACATTCTCTGTTCTTTGCATCTATGTGGTATGCTGATCACATAGTTCACATCATTGAATTTCTTTTTGACACAGTATGGGCCACTGAACTTGGCTTTCAGTGGTTCACCTTGTATGGGCAGCAGTACAAGAACTTTGTCACCTGGTTTGAAAGTTCGGACTTTCGCATTTTTGTCTGCCTTTCTCTTCATCGAGTCTTGTGACACTTTCAAGTATTCCCTAGCTACCTCACAAGCCTTTGAAAGCCTTTCACGAAACTTTGACACATAGTCAAGTAGGTGGACCTCATCATCCTCAGTCATGAATTTCTCTTTGATGAGCTTCAGTGGGCCCCTAACTTCATGACCGTACACCAACTCAAATGGGCTGAAACCCGTCGACTCATTTGGGGAGTCCCTCGTTGCGAACAGCAGGAAAGGGATGCCCTTATCCCAATCCTCGGGATACTCCTCACAAAATGCCCTAATCATTGTCTTTAGGGTCTGGTGGTAGCGCTCCAACGCACCTTGGGATTGGGGATGATAAGCTGACGACTTCAGCTGCTTCACACCCAAACGATACATCACCTCTTGAAATATGCCTGACATGAAATTTGACCCTTGGTCAGACTGCACTTCCTTGGGCAACCCATACCTAGTGAAAAACTGCACTAGAGCATCTACCACAGTCTACTGCTCAGTGATATTTCGCAATGGGATAGCTTCTGGAAACCGTGTAGACATATCCATGACTGTCAAGAGGTACTTATGACCCGACCTAGTCCTTGGCAAAGGTCCGACACAGTCAACTAGAACCCGACTGAATGGTTCTTCAAACGCAGGTATCAGAATCAATGGCGCCGGCTTCACTGAATGCTGTGGTTTACCAGCCACTTGACATGTGTGACAAGTCTGCAAAACTCAGCCACATCCACATTCAACCCTGGCCAATAGAAATGCCTCATGATCCGATCCTTTGTCTTTCTGACGCCTAAATGGCCGCCAACAGGTAACTCGTGAGCAATCCTCAAGATCTCACCGCGGTAACTGGGAGGGATAACAACTTGAGGGACCACCGTCCAATCCTCATCAGCTGGCCTATGGGGAGGTCTCCACTTCCTCATCAAAATGCCATCTTTGACATAATAGCACTCAGGGACCTTTTCAGCCTCAGCCTCAGAACACGCCGTCTGAGACAAGCCTTTCAACTCAGAGTCTGCCTGCTGTGCTTCAACCAAGGAAGACTTGCTAAACAGCCCATCACTGTTAGCCTCGGAGCCTAATACAGCAACCCCATCATTCAAATCCTTGAAAAAGGTTTCTGCCAACCAAACACCGGAATTCTCCTCCACATCAACAGAATCCGCATCATCTTGAACAGCTCTACGAGCCTGAGACCTAGTCACAACACAATCTGGGAAAATCCCAGGAAACTCCTGCAACTGCTCAGTTTCAGCAACCACCACTGGTTTATCCGAAACAACTGGAGACACAACCACCTTATCCCCAGCCAAGTCATTCCCCAACAAAAAGTCAATGCCTGCCATGGGCAACTCAGGAACAACTCCAACAGTGACAGGACCAGAAACTAGGTCACACTTCAAATCCACTCTATACAGTGGAACTGACATATAACTGCCATCAACAGTCTGAATCAAGACTTTTGCATTCACTGCACTATCTGGTGGAAAAGTCATACCACCATCCACCATCAACGACTGAGAGGCCCCCGTATCTCGCAGGATGACTACTGGTTTACCTGCCTCACCAGAAGTACATGGGGTCACCTCACCATCAAACAAAAAGCTACGATAGCTCTCATCCTCCTGCTTCAGCCTATCTTTGAATTTGGGAGATTGACTTTCAATGGCCTGTGTTTCACTGAAAGGGACACTATTTTCGGGTAGGACACTTTTTGACATAATAAATCCCATGTCCTTCTTTGTTTTGTTTTGCAACTTCCAACACTGTGACTTCACATGCCCTGTCTTGTTACAGTGAAAACATTTGATGACATTTGCACTTGTACTGGACCCTTTGTCAGATTGAGGCTTTGGTGCCGATGAAGTTTCAGAACTCGTGCCTTTTTCAGGACCAGCATTCTTTGGATTGCTCGACAGATTTTTGTCTCTCTTATTTCCAGAGAAATTCCTGAAAGGTGGTCTGTTGTCATTTCTGTGGGTCAGCTCATACTCATCAGCCATCAAGGCTGCTTTATGCAAACTTGTCACTTTGTGATCATCCAAATGCGACCTCACACTGAAAGCAACACTCTTTTTGAATTCTTCCAAGAGAACAACCTCACGTAGGTTATCAAAATCCTGATCCACTTTCAGGGATCTGTACCACCTATCAAACATCATTTCTTTTTCACGAGCAAACTCAACATGTTTCTGGCCTGGTTTGCGGTACGAATTTCTGAACTTGTGTCTGTACGCCTCTGGCACCAACTCATAAGCATTCAACACTGCCTTCTTGACTGTAGCATAGTCACGTGATTGCTCTTCAGAAAGATATGAGTACACATTGGCGGCTTTGCCAACAAACACACTTTGAAGGAGCAAGGGCCAAAATTCCTGTGGCCAGTTCAAACTGTTAGCCACCTTCTCAAATGACACAAAATATGCATCAACTCTGTTTTCTTCAAACTTTGGCACCAATCGAATGTTCTTTGCCAAATCAAATTCAGAGGGAGCCCTTTCACGATTTCCAACAGTCTGTGCATGAGTCAATTCCATCTCACGCAATTTCAGTTGTTGCTCCATTTCCTTTTCAATTCTCTTCATTTCTATTCTTTCCTTCATTTCCAATTCTTTCTCCTTCAACTGCAATTTAGCAAGCTCAAGCCGTGTTTGATCAGACATTTGGGCTTGATCTGAAGTGTGAATTTCTTCTTTGAGCTCCATGTGACCAGCTACCAATCAAGAATCTCTGCCTTTCTTGCACCTTGTGGAACATCAACATTTAAATGCTGTGCAATAGCAGTCAAATCACATTTGCGTAACCTTTGCAAATCTTTGAGGGACAAATCTGTCCTCTGAACAAATGCCTGAACATCCATTGTACTGATTGACATTGTCACATGTATTACACACAATGTACAATTGAACAATCAACTCACTGGTATTTTGTCTGTACCAATATTCTGGATTCCGGAACGTTCCAAATTCTAAATTTTGGCTTTAAAATCACTTCTCGGACACAAGCCCCCAATTGCGACCAAAAATCACTCTGAGAATGATCGCACAAAAGAAACAATCAACTAATGTTCAGGCGGTTTATTAACAGTGATATTGTGGATACAGACTCGTAATCGGTTTTCACATCATTACAATAATGATCAATAGAAACAATTATAAATCGGTAGTGGAATCACTTACACGTAGTACAGCCAAATTTGAAAGCAAGTAATCCTTTGACAGTGTCCAGATACGATGTTCGATGCACAGATGAATGATCCGCGATGCACCGATGAATGATACCTCAGACGTAAATCCAGAGGCGCAGGTTGTGATAATCCTCGGTATTAATCCGGGGTAAAAATCCAGGATATACGTCCACAGCGAAACGTGCAGAATCCACAGGAAACGGGCAGAATCCAAATGTTATGACGACCACGTCCAGTTGATGCGTTGAATGATGATTCACTTTATAATGTCCCGCAAGGAATCCAGCCCGTCACAGCTTTGCCGTAATAATGTCCGTTGACACTAAGATATGGAGTCTCTCTCCAATGTAGGCAAATTAATTCTCTGCAGGCAAAATGTCTCCCAGGCCTTATCTCCACAAACACAGTTTGTATAGCAGGTCAGCAGGTAACACAGGACTGACTATAACAAGTCGCTTCAGAGCCAGAAGTGACGTAACTCTCAGAGCAGAGGTGTTGGTTACTCTGCCTACCGCAGAATTTCTCCAGCTTATATACTATCCATTCACCCCTTTCTAGTACATTCTGCAATTTTCTCCAACCTGGGGCCACATACCTGAACATACTAGCAAGTCCAAATTTCAGGAATCCTGGATGACTCACTGCCTAACTATGTGCATAACACCATTGCCAAAATTAACTACCAATCACATTGGGCTACAGGGACAGTGCCTCACTCAGCCAAATATGTTAGCACTTCCCAGAATATTCTGGAATGGGTGAAATCATAGTGAGCTATAATGTATTTCCTGTCACATGCATACATGTACTGTAGCTACATTGATATACCACATAGAAAATTGTCTACTGATCTGGTCAGCCTGTATGTACTATATATCATATAGAATGTTCTCCATTAATCTGGTCACCCTGTGTACACACATTAAAACAACCATGCATACAGCCTTGATACATGTACATAACTACTTGTGTGTACATTTGTGACACCGTCGAAAGACAGGCAGATTCCATAAGTACCAGTTTTCATACTTTTACATGTATGACAGCTCCCAAACTCTGGAATAACTTCATAAATCAAGAAATCACTGACCGTAGCTCATAAATCAAGATTTGAAACATGTAATTTTCAAAAAAACATTTTTTTTTTTTCATTCAAACTGTTCACCATTGATTTCAAAAGCATAATATTTAATCAAGAGTAGTATACAACTCATGATGTACAAGTGTACATATTAATAGGTTCTACACATCCTTTACTGTTTTAATAGTGACAGACAATTTTGTACAGATACAGTAACTGTATTTCTACCAATAACTTTGCAGTCAGCTGCGAATGTGATGAATGTAATGCAAGCATCTGCGCAAGACCCAAATATATTTGAATGTGTTTTCTACACTCATTGTTTTTTTCTTAATTTGTTTGCTTTTTTTTTCCTCACACCCCTCCAATATAGGTATTCTCTTCTGAGACTGACTCTGTGCCGTGGAACTGTAAAAGTAAAATAAGTTTTACACACTGGTGGGCGGACTTCCATCCTGACGCCGTAGCAACCACATTTGGAGGGAAAGAGTGTTGACGTCACACATTTAACATCACCATGGCCGACCCAGAAGGGAAAACTGAGACCGAGATTCGGGAGATCTTTGAAAATGTACGTATGCATTGTACTGAATGAAATAATGCCGCCATCCACAAATCATGCCTGCATTTACAGTAGTAGCCGCGGTCACATTGGCAAGAGACTGAGAAGGTTAAGATCGCCATCTTAAAGATCTCAAAGTTTTGCGAGTGTGACAGCAAATTTTCTGCGAAACTTTCACTCAAAGTAGGGATATTTTTGCACCCCCACCAGACCTCTTAATCTTTTGCCCGTGTGAACGTTGGATACTGAAACTTTGCAAAACTTGTCACGTGACCAGTCCACCACCTGTTTTCAGGCGGTGCCTGCGAAGCTCGGGGCCATGACAATGTACAGGTGTGTATTGTTACATCACAATCACTAGCCATGAAACGGAGTTACAACTCTTCTTTCTTGCGCACGTGCACTATCGATGGAGATCGAGAAGTTTCTCTGCTGGTGTGAACAGTAGACTGAAGATTACAGAGACTTTGTGATCTGTGAAACTTCTCGATCTTTTGCCAGTGTGATCACAGCCGTTGTGAAGATGTCATGGCAAAGTGGATATCAACAGAGCCTTTGTGTCTGAATCACAAGAGTGTGGCTTCAAGCCCAATGAAGTCTGACAGACGCGTTTATCGTTCAGCAAGGCACCTTTCATATGTGACCCGCTACAACAAAAGGATCCTAAAGTCGCTGACGGGTGAGCCGAGAAAATCGATTTTGAAGTCAGATCACCAAAATCTGTCAAAACGTTCAGATTTCTGTTTCAACATAATTTTGTGGTCTAATGTATTTTCTATCGTCTGCCGAAATTTCGAAGCTAAATGATCAAAGGAAAGGCCTGAAAATAGCATTTTTCTGGGCCATGCTTGGCTCGCCCGTCAGCGACTTTAGGATCCTTTTGTTGTAGCGGGTCACATATCCACATTGCTGCTCTCTACCCAGGAGTATAGATGGCTACTCAGTAGGATGAGGATCAGTTGGTTTATCAGCATGTGCACGCCTGTAAAATAGTGACTGGCTGGAATGCTGTCAAGCGAGTAGAGAGTGAGCACTGTCAGTGTTGGTTGGAAATAACGTATCCAGTGACCAGGGTATTAATAATGGTCTGTTGAAAGTGCATTTAAATTGTATGTCTGAAATATGCTATATAAAAGCTAGCTATCAAGATTATGGGCTTTTTAAAATGTACAACATGTTCAATATATATGTGTGTGTAGCAAATTGTAGTAAAACATCAACAACACCAAAAGAGAGGCCAGTTGAAACAAATGCCAAAAAATAACTTATGTTTTTCCCTCAAGACATGATAGTGTGGGAAAACATGTCTGGTTCAAGTGACTCCATCTTCACTTGCCACCCAATGGAGTACATTTAAAAACAATAGATAATGCATCATTTAAACATACATGCTCAACCCTTACAGTCGACCCGATTCAAAATTTTTGGCTGTGTCTGTGTACTTTCGTAGCTAGATAAGTGAAAAAGCTGTATACCATTCATTATGGCTATTCTTAAAAAGTATAATTTAGACAGAAAGAAAGAAAGAAAAAATGTAATAGGCCTGGCCATCCTTCCCATTCTCTGATAGGCCTACGGTTGTAGTACATTTTATACCAATCTACCAGACTGACTAAATTTTATCCCTGATATACTGCACTGAGACCTACAGCTGTACAGTACATGTATACCCACTACAGCATGAGAAGTGTTTGAAATGCACCAGCACAAGAATCAGAACATGTAATGTTTGTATGCCATACAAGGAAGGTACAGTACAGTAGGCTGTGTTTGTCAAATATACAAGTACCGGTAATGTACAATTCAGTATGACTATGAGTACCTTTACAAAATGTGAAAAGTGTGTGGCATTTTATTACTGAAGGAAAAAAAAAAAAAAGGTTTTGGCAGAAAGAGTCTAAAGTCAGCTTGAGATCAATCAAACTTCATTTAGGTCTTGTCATCAAATATAGTTTTGTCAACAGGGTTAAAAACCAATTGTGATTGATTGCAATGACACAGTACCGGTACTCTGCGACAGGGGTGAGTTCTAGTACATCCAGGTTATTACTGAACTACGTTGTATGGCTTCTACGGTAATGGAAAGAATTTGATTTGTAATTGGGCCTGGATATTACATGTACGCAAACAAGGGGAGGCATGCTGATGCACAGGGGAGTATATAGTTTTGCCTACAATGTACCTCTGCTGAGGCGCGAATGGCAATTGTATTTGGAAGGGAATACATTTAATGCATTTACATGTATGAGGTACATATTTCAAAGTGTGCAATATTTTTTTTTTTGCTGTTATTGACTTTTCTGTATCATTTCTTTTCAAATGGTGATGCATTGAATTGCCAGCCATTTTTGCCCGATTGCATTGAGAGCAAATTTAAGGGAAGGATGCTGCTAGTAGCACCATTTTCCTCTAAAATACCAGTTAATGCCCATTGTTCTATACCTGATGCCATCACTAGTGCCATATTTTCATGATATTGCCATCGAATAGACCCAACCCATCTCCATTACAACATGTTTGTAGCATCACTTAGTGTCCATTTTTCTGATTATCTTTTCCGAAGGAAAAAAGAAAAGAAAAAAGAAGAAGAAATCAGACTGAGATATTCAGTGATACAAAGTGTACAATTTGGGTGTTAGCATCCGGGATGTGATTTCAAAAGTGCCAAGAGAGAAAACTATTTTTGATAGCACAAGACTGTTTCCAGATCAGCTGGACAGAGTTTTCAGAAAATCAGATTTGATCTCAACCTGCAATTACATGTACATGTTTAAACACAAAGAAAACTGTAGATTAAAAATACATGTATCAAGGTATTTTTGCTTCTTTGATGTCACTAAATATTCCTACTGTTCAAAACAACCTTGGCCTCTGATTTTATTACTGTCCAGAGGGAGCTGAGTATCAATCTCCCAGTCTTGTGACTGAATGTCAAATACTTCACATTTTCCTCACAAATCATCTCATTTTCCAGTTTTCACAGCTTTTTTAAAGTGTCCAACTTAATCAATCTCATGTGCTTTCAGTGGGTCGCATAATTGTGTGCGCGAAGAAACTTGAGATAGTGAAACCGCTGTATAGCAACAGTCAAAAAAGAAAGAAAGAAAATAAAGGCAACATTGAATATTCTTTGATACCAGACCTTGTTCTATCCTCCCCCCCAAAAAAAAGGACAAAATGCAATTTAAGGAGAAGGAGAAAGGAACAAGGAAAAAGGTAAACCATTTACATCATACCTTAACCCTTACTGTACCAGGGACTTTGAATAGGGTATACGCTATTAACGGGTTTTTCTGTGCCAACCATCCCTCAAAGCACACTTTAAGGATTAAAAACAATATATTTTGCCAGTAGAAACTTTTGCTTTCATTTTCACACCTATTTGCTTGCGAGATATTAATTGCCCATCGTAACAAGGCGGTGGTAAAACTCTATGAAATCGAGCCTTTCCATCCCAGAGGGGGGTGTTCGAATCTGATACTATGTATGGATAATCGAGGTCAGATTTGTCCCCGGGAGGCAGGAGACAGGCGATGGTTTGTGTCTCAGAAGAAATGAAAGCTTGTTAGTGGACAAACCAACGCTGCTCTGTCAGTTAGTCTTGCTAAATACAGACCCTTTCATCTTACAGTAAGTTTGATTGGAAACGCAGTGCCACTGGCTACTGTTGTACTGCAGGTGCACATTGCAGAGACTCCAACCCAAAGCACCTTCTGATCTGGAGATTCTCCCGCCTGAAACCCCTAGCAAACGGGAGACTCCAACTTGATGTGTGCGAAGCGGGAAGTTCCTAGGGTTCTAGATGCTCTCTTGTGCTATCTAAGGCTTATTTTTCAACATAGATAGATAAGTAAGAAATCCCTTCCAACGGGAGACAAAGAGCCAGGGCGGGAGAAATTAGATCTCAAACGGGAGAACGGGAAATTTTGCAAAAATGGGTTTTCGGCGGGAGATCTCCCGTCGAAAACGGGAGAGTTGGAGTCTCTGACATTGTTACATGTGTACATCAGAATACAAAGAGACTGAGTATGACTGTATGAGGCACAGTATCAATCTGTTAAATACAAATTCTGTATTAAACTACGTAGCCATGGAATAATTGTCCTGGTATTGCACCACGATTTGCTATTATTTTTATAATGCGTTCTTTATTACACCATTGCTACTTCTTTTATGCCGGCAGTGTTCTTCCATAGAAGTAGGCCTACATACATGATGAAAGATTGTTCATGAGGTGAATTAGAAATATCAAATTTGAGTAGGATAATTATTCTCTGCTGGTGGGAATACAAACAATATTCAGTTTTCATGGGCAATTAATGGCAATGGCAAAAGTGCTTCCAGTTGCAGTGGTTGCAGTTGCAGCCCGTTGAGACGGGCTGATTTTGCTACAACACGCATTTCCCATAGACCCTTGCCCGAGTATACTCGGGACTCGTCTTTAACGGGTCAATTGAATCATGGGTTATCCAAGACTTAGTATGACTACAATGTGTGAATATGGAGCCCAGAAATTTCAGAATAGAAAAAATGAAATGATTTTGGTGGTGGCCAATTTTCATTTCAACTAAAGGACTGGAGTTGTACACATGTACAACTTGTACATTGTATACACCTCAGTGTGTGTGTGTGGGGGGGGGGGGGGGGCTGGGGGAGGGGGACATACAGTACAATGCAGAGATGTTCTTTGTAAAAAAAAAAAAAAAAAAAAAAAATGAAGACCTATATCAACTCATTGAAATGAATAGAGGCACTGTTACGTAGTATGACATTCATTTTTATTTTATTTTCTTTTTAACAAAACCACCTTGCAATGACAGGATTGTGGTAGAAATACACTGTACTAGAATTTGTACACAGATTGCAATATGCACCCAGATGGTATTGTATCAGAACGCAATGTGTTTGAATTGCCAAAAAGCTTGAAAAAGTCTGCAGCAGTAGACTGGGACTACTGGCAGGCTTGCTGTGACCTTTCCCATCACCAGGTGGCAATGAGTCAGATCCAGACACTATTTTGGTTTGGTTGGGATCACACGTCTCTATTTCAAACAGACCTCTGTCCTGCAGGCTTGTCAATTTATGCAGTAAAGTTAACGCACACATGTATGATATTCTGGAAATTAAAACCTCGCTCAAAACAAGGAGATTCTAATGTCCTTCAAAGGGAAAGATTTTCTTTCAAAAGGGCTTTTTACACTTGTGTTTCTTAACCCCGGACTTTCTCTGACCCAGGACTATCGTTAGTCCCGTACCAATTTTTTCAGCTTTTTACACTCGCCAATTAGTCCCGTACTATCTCTTGTCCGGGGCTAAGGAGAAAACTGACCTTTTTACACTCGTCTTTCTTAGCCCCGGACTTTCCAAACCACATGAATATTCATAATTACGCTGTGTACTGTACACGTACACGCACGCACCGGCAGCACTTGATTACCTCGTTTCTGATTGGTCAGTGAGGGTCGCACTTCGTCTCCGTCGCTTAGCCCAGGATTATTTTTTTCGTTCTGTTTACACTCACTTGCTTGGCACCGCAATTGCGGTGCTAACCCCTGCTATTTTGCAGGGCCAGATAGTACCGTACTATCGGTGGGGCTAGCCCACTTTGGCAAAAACGAGTGTAAACAGAAAGTGGGCTAAGGATAGTCCCGTACTATCGGTGGGGCTAAGGCCCCCCCTTAGCCCCACCGATAGTCCGGGGCTAAGCAAAAATTTACAAGTGTAAAAAGCCCTAAAGATGATCACAAGTTTTTATCTAATGTCCAAAATGAAACAATATTGAAGAGTCTTGAATGTTTTATAAACAAATTTTCTTTTGGAAAAAAAAAAATAATGCTTTAGAGATTGGTGGAAAGTGCTTCATGTTGAAATTACATAATTATACAACTACAGTTCAGAGTGTACAAGTGTATAGTGATTGCCTGTCTGACATGCCATTATGATTTAGAAAATGATATCACTACAAATGACAACATTTTATAGATACAGTAGTGCTTCATACACTTTAAATTGTATACATTTTGTATAAAAAATTCAAAGTATTATTTCAACATCACATTTATTAGCAGTTCTCACATCGCACATTGCTTCAGATTCACTGTGAAATGCATCAGAAACAATTTCTAAGAAAGTACTCGTTGACATCACAAAGCAATATTCTGACTTTGCGTGCTGCTCCGTTGGTCAAGCTGTGAAATGGCATTTTATATTGAAGAAAAAATTGTGGCACATTGGAGCATGTCCATGCAAACCTCAAATAGCATAAACTTGAACTCCCAAGTTCATTGGCCCTACAGACTGTATTTGCCAAAAAATTTAAAAATCCCTCAAAATCTGTAAAAAAAATCTCAGATCACTGCCAAAATCTAATCATCTACTTTTCTTTGTGTCATTATTGACTTTTCGTGCAAGTTTCATTTACAATGTAAATCTGTTCACAACTTTTTTTTGGAGTTATTTGGAGTTATTTTGCACATAAGACAAACAAACAAACAAACAAACAAACAACCCAGCACTGATAAAATCAACCTCCTCCCTTGGCGGAGGTAATGATATGACTCAATCTTCGGTGAACGGCTTCAGTATTGAATCTCTTTGTAAGCTTGAGAGTTCGAGCTTTCCATAGTTGGTACTGTACGTTGATATCGGTGCCCCAGGTACCTCAGCATCCCAGGTACAATGTACCTCCCTGGGAGAGTACGGTACTGTAGTTATACATACAGACGTTTGTAGCAGGATCCTGTACAGTATAAACTCACTGGCCCACTCTTGTACCCAGGGTGTGACTTTCATATGATATCAGATGAGTAAAGTTTAAATTGGCACTTGTTTGTTTAAAGTGTAAGAGAGACTTGCCTTTGAATTGGGCATTGGCCAAGCCAGAGGTGTGTCTTTTTTCAATGTCCTGCATGGCTTGATATCCTTTCTATTTGTCTAAAAATCTGCATAAATGTCCAAAAAGTTGGAGTGTAACGTGAGATTGCATGATTGAAAACATTTCTGATATCGTACTTAAGCATTTTTCTCTTTTTAGGAAAATTCTTTATATTCATTCATTTTTACTTTATTCAATTACTTTTTATTCATTTATTATTATTATCTTTTTTAACGCATGATCACTGAGGTGCATTTTGTCACTTTGCATCCAGAAATAGTTTGTGAAAATAGTTAAGGATAAATCTAATGAAACTACTGAAATTCAAATACCTAGTGCTTTGTTAATTTTGCACTTTTACCTGGGGATAATGTGTCTACAAGTAATCCTGTTCAAGTACTGTGCAGCCCTTGAACTGCATACTTTAAAAGAAAAAAAGTATTACATCCTCCTTTATGTAAAATAGAAGCATTTTGCATGAAACTTGTGATTGGATGTCTCACATGAATGGAGTAGGTTGCCTACTGTATTGTAACTCTAGTTCAGAGTGATCTTTTAAATAAAAAATCAAAACTTATTTTTGGGTTAGGGTTATTGCACCATTATTCATGCTCTAGTTCAAATAAAGTTAGATTTTAAAAAAATGAAAAGAGAAAGAAAAAAGAAGAAGAAAAGAAGAGGAAGAAGACATTCTTTGATATGAAAAGGAAATTGTTTCTGGCAAGAATGGAGACTTGTCTGTACAATGTACCTGTGAACATGATAGGGAGGGATTGTAATTAGGATCCCCTCTAATATTTGTCTTTCCATACTTGAGTGTACATTCCTGTTTATTATTAATGTACAGTGCATACACTGTACATTATTTGGTCGATGAAATTCATGAATTCATTCATTCTTCCTTTTGATGTTGGGGAATGGCTCTCTTTTGAGCGTTGACATCATCAAGTATCACAGCTGGAGGAAGGTACAGTTTTGGATCCAAATATAGAGGTGCTAATTTGATGAAAGGGTGCTGTCACCCAGTCACTCCAAACAGAATCTTGTTGCCATGGTGATGTAACTCTCCTAGAAAATTTACTCTGTGGGGAAGGGGGGGGGGGGCAATATTCAAAAAAAGTTTGTATCTCAAACAACTACAACATCTGTGGAAATCTGACAGGGTTGATATTAAAGTATGAGTTCTAGCTCTCTTTGAGATTTTTGTTATGTTTTATGTGTTATATTTTCGTTGCTTTGTTCTGTTTTGTTTTGACTTTTTTAAAACCAGGCACTAATTGATACTTGTTCAGAATGCATTTTATTTGGAAATCTTACTTGGCAGATAACAAGGAAATGCAGAAAAAACACTATTAAACAGTGTATAGAATTTTTAGTCATTGATGGAAGACGTTGCCAATTGACTGTTCTGAAGACTTCATAATCACAATTCAATATGAATTTGTGGGTATTTTGAAAACAAAAATTTAAACACAACTGCAAATATGATATCTGCATTAAAACCAAGGCTGCACACTGGCACTGGTCCGACGGTCAAAATCATTGTCAGACCAGTAGCTTTTTCAGGAATTGACGAGTATGGAAAAACTGAGTACCTACATGTAGGGGGCTGACAGACAGGTCTGACCAGTAGATAAATATAGGGTTTTGTGTACAGCCCTGATAAACCATAGGACATCTGTGTGAGACAGAATTAAATTACATTGTATTTGACATACATAAATGTGTGCCACGTTAGTGTCTTGTTATCTGGAAAGGGAAATTGTGTTTCTACATATTATACAATATAAAATACAATGTACAATGTAGTATACCTCCCAGAGCTACGTACCAAGGCTGCTTTATTGCTTTATTAGACTTCCGTGTTCCTGGAAGGAGGAATAAGGACTCAAAATTCTGTACTGCTAGGAAACTACACTCAGACAGTGTACAGCTGTAGTTCCCTGCCAACTTTTTGATAGGAGGTTGATGTAATCCTCTATTCTCGTAAAAAAAAAACCCAACAACAACACCAAAGACACAGAAAAGTGGAGGCCATAACAAGTCTTGTTTGGGTATTAAAGTATAGGACTTGTCTAATCCATGGAGCGTGGAGTGTTTCAGTATCAAGAACTGGCATTCCTCCCTGCTTCTATTCTTTTGGGTTGAATGCGGAAGCAGTAGCCAAAATGTGGGGTAATGTGGGGTACAGTGTGGATTGTATTTTATTGTTGTCATGTTTTATTGACAGTTATATGGGCATTGTGTCAGGCATTCAACCCAGCCTCAGATCACCCATTAGGGTGGCATGATGTGTTTGGGATTGCGTGAGAGAGAGAGAGGTAGAGAGAGAGAGAGGAAAACAGAGAGCCTCCATTGAAATACTGTACTATCTTGCACTGTGTTCATAATGTTGCAGCCTGTTGGTTTGTTGTAGGAGCTTCCTTCAAGTTTGCATCATTACTTTTAATAGTTTATAGGGACGTTATTTACCATTTGCAGATGAAACAAAAACCCAGCTTTAGTGCTTCAAAATAATTATAAAATGTAAAAAAAGTAAAAAAAAAATTAATCAGTATTCAATCAATGTTTTATTTCTTGAGTATAGAAAGTGTAAACAATGATACGATCAAATCGTTTCTAGGATAAACCGTCTACAGTTATGGTTTATTATAGTGATATCTCCTGGTATTTTAGGCTTTATTACGAAATTCTTAGTCAAATGTTTTGTGATCATTCAACTGACTTACACATTTACATACAGGGTTTATGCATTACGTGTGACAACTCAATTCTTTTTCTTAATCACTCCTCCCGATGGTAAGCAGTACCTTTATATAAGAATCCAATTATCCATATTACGATCTCTCCTTTAAGTGTACTCCCAGATATGTTTTGTGATCATTCAACTGACTTACACATTTACATACAGGGTTTATGCATTACGTGTGACAACTCAATTCTTTTTCTTAATCACTCCTCCCGATGGTAAGCAGTACCTTTATATAAGAATCCAATTATCCATATTACGATCTCTCCTTTAAGTGTACTCCCAGATATGTTTTGTGATCATTCAACTGACTTACACATTTACATACAGGGTTTATGCATTACGTGTGACAACTCAATTCTTTTTCTTAATCACTCCTCCCGATGGTAAGCAGTACCTTTATATAAGAATCCAATTTATTATCCATATTACGATCTCTCCTTTAAGTGTACTCCCAGATGAGAAAGGAGTATCTCAACTCAACAGTTTCTGTTCTTGAGGATGTAGGCCTACACTTATTATTAAACCTGTAATGAAAGTTGGTGTGATATTGGAGGTCAATTTGAAAGTTGGTTTCTTCTCACCACAGTACCAACTTCAGGTCAATAATTTCGCGATTTTAAAATTTCACTGAAGAAGGAAATGATATGGGGAAAAACGTATCGGTTTTGCTTTCCCTTTTAAAAGTAATTGATATCGCATGTACTTTACCATATTAAAGATCTTTTACAACCACATTTCTTGATAAGGTATTGTCATAGTGTGAATTTTACAAGTGCTGATATACATTACTTCCTGAAAATGGAATAATATTTAAGCAGACATTAGCTCCCAATGCAAGCAAAAGAATAGTGTCATTAAACCATGAGACTTCTCAAAGCAAATACAGTATTTCACAGTAAGTACTTCCCTCATTGTGCCCTATAAGAAAATTCATAAACTCTGAGCAGTTGAACAATATTAGCAATCATTTGAAACAAATCTCAAATATGGTGCAATGGTGTACTGTACTAGGTGTTTTTGTGTCGCATATAATGGAGCATACTTCCTTCATGCTGCCTTATAAAAGGACATTCATGAATATTACTATGTGTAATTTTTGGTCCTTCCATGAATTACTGAAAATAGACAATAATTGAAATGAAAACTTCAAATATGACATACAGTTTTACATCAGGTGTACACTTGTGTTGACCAGTTAATGTGTATACAGTTGTAGTACGTTTACAAGTACTTCCATCATGCTGCCTTAATATGCAAAGAAGCTCATAGTGTGAGCAATTTTGGGTCCTTCTGCAAAAAAAAAAAAAAAAAAAAAAAATGTTCTAGAAACTATCAATTGAAAATGCAATACAACATACAACTCGACCGGTATATTTGTGCCTCATACAATTATACACTTTGTACCGTGCACATCTTTCATGCTGCCCTGCTGAGATTCATACAAAGTTTTATCTGTGATCATTTAAAATTGTTCTGTCCAGAAAGTGCTGCAAAGAGACAAGAATTTATTTATATTGTGTACACTGTACGTGTATGAACAAAACAAACAAACAAATGTGGCGTACTTTACAACTTTTATACTATCCAGCATAGTATACCTGGATGTACAGCTGTAGAAATTGGGAAAGACAGTATTACCATCTATTCAGATTTTCACATTCAATGTGAATCATAAAATATTCAAATTCAGTTTGAATCATAAAATGTTCACATTTAATTTGAATCTTGTGTACCATGCATATTGTACAGTATGTGGTCTGTGTACACTCTTTCTGATTTGCAACATGCAAGAATCCTCAAAATGACGAGGCAATATTGACTTCCTACACATGGCTAATCTATACAGGGACAGGTACAGTCTCACACACACACACAAAAAAAAAAAAAAAATGAAGAGGAGAAAGAGAAGGAAAAAAAAAAAGAGGAAAATATTCTATAGGTTAGCTGTTTACAAGTGTTTTGTAGAATATCTGCTTCCAATACTTCCTCCTGGGTGCCATCTGTAGGAAACTTCTGTTGTATTTTAACAAAGAATGATTCCTCAGGGTGCATTCCCCTGTCGATTCATTTGAACATCTACAATTGTAGTTGCCTGTGGAAAACAGATAAGTGGGTTTTTTGTTGTCTTTGTGTACAATTTGCTGTTTATGAAAATGCCTTGATCGTTCCCAGGGTTTAAAGGGATTGTATAGTTTTGTTTGACACCCAATTTCAGGTTTCTAACATTTTTTTTTGTGTGAAATAATGAGAAACCTCTGCTAAGATATGAAAGAGCATGTAATTCCATGAGGAATTCAACGTTTATTTGATGAAAATTGGTTTTGAAATGGCCGAGATATCCAAAACAGAGCGATCGTAATAAAGTGTGGGACCCACACTTTATTACAATCGCTTTGTTTTACTTTGTTTTTGGATGTTTCAGTCATTCCAAACCCGATTGTCATCAAATAAACTTTGAATTCCTCTTAAAATGGTATGCTCTGTACTATTTCATAAGTGTTTTCTTGGTATCTTGCAAAAAGTTAAAAGCCCAATTCTCATCTCCACCAATACTGTGCCATCCCTTTGTGTGTGTGTGTGTATGTATCTTTGTGAGGTGAATTCAGGTGATATCACTCTGCATATCTATGTGCGTTAAAGACTAACGTGTATTTTGTATTAGTGCTACAAAATTGTATTTGGAAAGATTTATTCTGAAAAACTAAAAAACAACACAAATCAAACAAATTTCCAAAAAAACACTGTCCACACAAAAGAGTCTAGATACAGTACTCGGCAGAAAAAAAAGAGAAAAATAATCGCATTTTACAATCTGCTAGCAAACTTTTACCTCTGTTTTCGGTTTCCTATCTAATGGCATTGGGATATTTGTGTCTTCATTTGCCTAAGAAGTTGCCAAAAAACAATTTACCACTTTTAAATCTAATATGACCTTGCATTGCAAATCCAACCTACATTTCACATCATGTATTAAAGTATAAATTGCATGACTCTATTTACATTAGAACTCAAAACAAGTAAAATGGATCAACCTGATGCAGTCAATATCTGATACACTGCACTTTCCTTCAGATAATATGAAAGAACATTTACTATTAAAGTTGTGGATCTATGAGTGGCAAATTGTCTACTTTTGCACTCTGTCAAGATTTTTTATTTCTTTTAATTTTTTTTTAGTGTGATGTTCAGTAAATGTCAGATTAAATTTACAGAATCAGAGCTCAAGAAACCCTTTGATAAACCATTATAATGCATTCTTTTTTTACACTTTCAAGTCCTGTCACACTGTTTGATTGCATCCCTGGTTAGCATCCCTGCCTAATATCTTCATTGAAAAAAAGATATTCCAGCTTAATGACCGTTTACAAATAAGCAAGGTGAGCAGTATGTCATACAATATTTTCCATGTAAATTTGAACAAGCAATAAAGATTACTTCTTCAAACAACCCTTGATGTGCCTTGCTGAAGGATTATATTTGTTTGAACAGTATGTAACGAGTGTACAGAGTGCTCACAGTGAATGTAGTACGTAGCTGTCAGTTTTGAGGGGGAAAAAAAATTAAAGGAGTTTGCAGTACCTGATAAAGGTAGCTGTTTGATACAACAAAAACCAACATGAACATCTGAACTAGCAAACATGTTTTCTATCTGGTATGAAAAGAAGAAGAGGCGTTTAAAGGACAAGTTCACCTTCATTAAACAGAGTGTGGTTGGAAATGACAAATTCAAGCATTGTCAAGTTTTCCCAAAATTCCGTTATAAACCACAAGAATCCTCCACATGGCCACAGTTTAGTCCAAGAGGTAAAAAGTGCTGAAATTACACAGCAAAACATGACAATCCCCTTGATTTTCCACAATTCTCAGCACTCCATTTGCATCAACAGTTTTGCTGTAATTTCAGCAAAACTTAGAAGTGCATCTAGGAGGGTACCGTACTTACTTCTGGAGTACTGATATCATCAGAAAAAGTTTTGCTGTAATTACAGCAAATCTGTTGGACCGTTGCAGATGCACAGTGAACACCATGCAGGTGGGGGTCTTTCCTTGCACACTTTTTTTTTGTGGTCATTTATGTGTTGAAAATAATTGTACATGTATTTGGAAAAGACTCCTGAATGTATTAAAAGAGACTTAAAGGAAACCAAAACCCAACAAGAGATGTGGATTGAGTTAAAGCAGCAACACTTGTAGAACACATCAGTGAAAGTTTGAGGAAAATTAGAAAATCTGGTGCGAGTGATGAGTTTTTAAAATTTTTGGTGTTGGAACCCCTGGATGAGGAGACTACTAGAGGATATGATGTCATGCGTGGACAACAATATGAAGAAACTGTAAAGGGAGTTCCACAAAAAGTCATTTCTCATGAAAATTACTTATTCTGTCAACTTGATACTGATATATTAAAGCGTGTGATACATTATTAAGGGTTTAATCTAGTAATTATTCTCCCCTGCTTCCTGAAAGCGTTTAGTCAAGTGCTCTTTCATTATGCTAGAAAAGTGAGTTTTTGTGTAATTCCCTTTATATTTTCTTTATTGTTGTTCACACATGACATCATAGCCTCTAGTAGACTCCTCATCTAGCGGTTCCAACACCAAAACTTTAAAAATTCGTAACTTTTGCATTGATTGTCGAATTTTCCTCAAACTTTCACTGATGTGATCTACCTGCACGTACTACACAATCAGACCAGTCACACAACTAGAGAGGCGAGCCGGTTCATGACTTGTTGCACGACTCAATAATGCATACTATGTATGATCAAACTACACATACATGTTCGTATATAGGCTTACGGCTGTTATGGTTTCAGTACATTATAACGTAGCATGATTCACAGAAAGCCCATGACCCGTTGTGAAAATTGGACATGTCAAATCTCTCCACCTGGCAATAAGACCCAGTCACATGACTGAAAACTGGCAAGACTGGTACGCTTCCAGTCTTAAAGGGGAAGTACCGTTTGGTTGGCCACGGCACATCTTTCTGTTATTTAGTGGTACCGGTATTAGCAGAATACGTGATAACATTGTGTATAACCGGTAAATTGTGGTAAAGGCATGAAGTGTGTGGTCTGACTTAACTGCGTAACAAAAGAATGCAAGAAATTACAGAAAAGCTTGCAATCACAATTACATCAAATCATTAGAGGATATTGGACACTCATTTCAAGAAGTTATACATGTGTTCCTGGAAGAGCTATTCCAAATTTCAGTTCTGCCTACACTTGTTCATGTTCTCAAAGGTCTATAGGTCACATATTTATATATTTATATTCCAGATGATCACAATGCACATGATCAGCAAGATAGTGTGTCCACTAGATGTTATGGGACCGCTACTTTAATTCCATATCAGAACTGCCAGTTGTCATGTCGTCAAGTCATAACCAGCACCTTTTTGGATTCTAACACTCAATTCCAGAATCCAACAGAAATTTCACACCATTGCATTTGGAAATTCTTTACAAATTTTCACTGCCAGTCTGATGAAAGTATCATTCCGGTATCATCCAGTGAAACACCATTAGCCATGGTTCCTCTAAAGTCCCATCCTGCTCTTGACACCATTGTACCAACTGTTCATGCTCATTCTGTGTGAATGAGATGAACTGTACAACTGACGGCTTCCATGTCACCATAATATCTTCTTCGTCAGCAATACAGTATTGCCATAGTATGCTGGTTAACTGACAAGTAGCAATACGTCTTGTTGAGTGGCATACATCTCAAAGAAAACGAAGTATACAGATTCCCATATCTGCTAACGCACGCATGAGGTAGTGCCACATTATTAGTCAACCAGTACTTCACAGTCAATTTTGGCAGGCCGGAATGTGGTATTTTCTCCAGTAAATTTGTCTTCAAAGTCACAACTCCACATAACCAATACTCTGTTCTTGTAGCTATGTGGGAACAGGATTGTACTACAAAGTGTAGTCTGCCCAGTTTGGCTGCTATGCACTTGACTACATGTCAAGTTCAACTTGCACAGTCTTCATCCAAGTTCAAGTAGAAAGGCTTACTGTGTAGTTACATTGTACACAGGGATTAGCTCCTCCACAAACAATCCCTGTAAGGATGCAAACATTTTCCTGTTGAAGCAACTACACCTAAAATGCAAGGCCTGGCCTCAGCTAATCCAAACAGTCAACATGTAGGGCCTACTTCATAATATGCTGGATAGGCCTACATGTATGAAAAGTGTACATGTGAAAAGTGTTGTTACAGTGAAGGGTACTCTCTTGCATTCTGTGTTGTGTGTGTTTTATAATGAGCAGGGAGGTGAGGCATGTGTCTCAGCCGCCTTGTGCAAGAGGACAATTGTAGTTTCCAACTATATCACCCTAAAATGTTACATAGATTCCCGATGAAATCCCATTTTCTTTGCTCACTTTTCCACTAATAATTTATATTCTTTCTGGTCAGTTTATTCTGTCTTTATTTGTTACAAACTCAAAAAGCTGCATCACTTCGATGATCCCTCGCATTTATCCCCAAGTTGAATTATCCTTCGGGTTTATGCCAGGTTTAAGTGTGTGCGTGTGTGTCACACACAAACACACTGCTATAGCTTCTGACCACCCGAGCATTGAAAATTAAGGGTTTCTGGGACGAACACTGTACTAGGGCTTTCTATAGCTCAGTCGGTAGAGCACCGGTCTAGCAATCCGGAGGTCTCGGGTTCGACTCCCGTTGGAATCCCATTTTCTTTGCTCACTTTTCCACTAATAATTAGATAATATATGAAAAATATACAAAAGAATAATAAATGCTCCTTGAAACTTTGTTGTTAAATTGTCCAAGTAAATGACATAATATAGAATAAAACATTTCTAAACAGCTCCAAAATCTGTTGAAAATTGTGTTTTATAGCATTTCTAAACTAAGTTTAACAAAATTACATTGGACATACAAAACAATTCTTTAAAGCATTTTTGTTGGTCTATGTTGCATACACTGTACACTACTGTGAAAACTTCAGCTATATAATGCAACTTTCAATAGAATTTTAGGGCTGCCATCTTTTCTAACCAATGATAGGCTATTCAGTTGAACAACAGCATAGATGCCAAGTTCAAAAAATTTTTATGAGTGAGATTTTCATGACTCAGCATCTCGGCGCGCGTGCATGTGCATGAGCGAGGGAGCGAAGCGACTGAGCAAGGGGAGGGTGTTGAAGGGGAGTGTCCGCCCTCCCACGGTAGGGAGCTTTTTCAATTTTTAGCTGGTCCGTACTTCAGTGACTATTTTTTTACTTATTTTGAAATACAAAAGATAAATATGCCTTCAATTGCAGCTCTCACTTTAGTCCTTTAAGCTATGCTCCCAATGCGTGAGAAAAATGGGTGTCAAATGCGTGAGATCATGAGACAGACCCGAAATGCTTGAGTCTCACTCACAATGCGTGAGACTTGGTAGCTCTGCAACAGCAAAGTTTCAATGAGCATTCATTATTTGACCTTCATATGTATCTGCATGTGTTATGCCAAAATTTTTATTTTACTGGCAAAAATTTTACTACATTGCTTCTTTGAAGCAATTTTGGGACAAAGCTATCTGTCATTCAAGTGTTAACTACAAAAAGTTTGTATGATATTGGGGTAATGCATTGTGGAAAATAAAGGGACATCCCCGCAGTACTAGTGTTTACTGTGAAAGTGCCCATATAGATTTGGCTCAAAAGATATCAAGAGAACATGTCTATAAGCTTGTCTTGTATCAGAAGAATGAGTTGATATACTATTGGTACATATGTATAAATCCCCCTAAACTATACCCAACTAAGGCCTGCTGTCAATGATGACAAGTCATACAAATGTGCTGACATGAGTACAGGTATATAATAAGAAAACATGACTTAAGATGATTATACATTGCTTGAAATTTAAATTGCTTGATCACTATTAGCGTGGTCGTGGATAATATTCCTTATTAATATATCTAGCTTACCTTAGCACCTATATCATAATTATGGTCATTTTCTTGTGTATATGTCATGGTAAGATAAACACATATTTTTTTTATAGACTCCACTGGGAATAGTCTTTACTTACTGTGAGAGATACGAGTCTAAACTACATTAAGCAAATATCTACAGGCTTTTATTTCTACATCACAAACATTCTTTCCTGATTGGTTTGACTGCAGTTCAGTTGTTACATAAGATTTCAATCATCTCTAGAAATAATAATAATATTCCATGATGACTATAGTTGAATGACATATGTGTGCACGCTACAGTTTGCACTGTTGCCTTCAACTGGACTGGTTTGTGAAGCAGTCATACCAGATGCCTGCACTTTTGATGGCTATTTATATATATGTTGTGAATATAGCTACTCCATGAAAATGCTGTTTTCATTTTCTTTGTACATCAGTCTTAGCAAGTACAGTCAGGTTCATTCTGTGCAGTTTAAGCCAAGATCAAACAAACTTGCCAACTTCAAGGACAATAGCTGAGGCAGGAGGGAAGTTTGATTTAACCCTGATTGTGCAAACACCAGTCTCCTTCCATATAGATGTACAGTATATATTCAGCTCTCTTTCATTAGCTCATGGAACAAGACCAAACTTTTTGGAATGCTTCATAGTACTGAACATGCTATGTGGGGAGGTATTTGGCTGCTGTCTGCTCAAACTGCAAAGGCCGATCAGGTGAGACCACAGTAATAGTGAATGATAAATGTGTTGCTTTTATCAGTGTCAGGCAACAGTATTTCTATCTGAATGAAGCAAGAATGTTAATGTTGTTAGCTGACATTTTACTTTTTGCATACCCCTTTGAACTAGTTTTGTTGCATGCAGAATCACACACATTGTATTGTACCTTGTTACCTCCACCAAAGGGGGAGGTTATGTTTTTCGTTACCGTTGGTTTGTTTGTTAGTATAGTTAGTTCATTCGTTAGTTTGTCCGTGTGCAAAATAACTCAAAAAGTAGTTAACGGATTGGGATGAAACTTGCAGGAAAGGTTGAGAATGACACGAGTAACAAACGATTAACTTTTGTTAGTGATCCGAGAATTTTGGGAAATTTATGAAGGATTTTCATATTTTGGCAGGTAGGGTCAATGAACTCGGAAGTTCAGGCTGCGCGTATTTGAGGTTTGCATGCGTGCACTAAAGCGCGTGCTCTAGTTTCTGCTAGGGCGTGGCACGCCGCGCATCTGAGGGCTTAAGACGTTACAAAAGCTTCTATATTGTTATGAAATCGGGAGACTTTCAGCATACTATAAACACTTCAGCATGCTATGAGTACGTATGGGTGGAAATCGGGGGCCCGTTGCATAAAAGTTACAATGGTGATAACTTTGCCATCCAATGGTAACTGCCATGGCAACAAATACTCAACAGCCAATCACAATCAAAAATTCCATGGAAGTTACCATTGGATGGCAAAGTTACCATCATTGTAACCATCATTGTAACTTTTATGCAACAGGCCCCAGTTATCTCTATGGAAGAACAAGATCAGTGATGGAAAAGAGAGCTCTGCATGCTTGGTGGAGGTCTGCGCTCTCAGAGTGCTTCTCTAGTTAAATTTGTTATTGAATGACAATGTAATGTGTTCATATCCATTCAATTTCCAGGTTGAGTAATGAACTTGTATGAATTTTTGAATGATTTGGAAATATATAGTGTGCACTAGCCTCAATGATGGAGCATATCACTTTCAGCACTTACATGAAGTTAGATTATTTTGTCTCCGAGACTCAGTTTTTCTTCATTCAAAAGTATTGGGGGGGGGGGGGGGTGAATTCAAATGGATTGAATGGATAATAATGAAGATCTGCATTTCCAATGCATTGATTAAGAGTGCTACTGTATTCTATTACGCAGAAATGCAGTTGAAATGTAGTTTGAAAAAAGAGTACAATTTATTTAGCATAACATTTTTTTTTTTTTTGTGGTCAAAATGAGATGAAAAATATGGAATGAATGGCATTTTAATCCTATTCCCACCTGGGGGAGGCATTTTGGCCTCCCTTGACATTTCGCATGATCATTCCGCAACGCATGATGCTCTCACTGCGACATTTTATAACTTTTTACTTTCAAGTATCACATAACTTTTGAGACCAAATTTGTCGCTCTCGGACATACCGTTTTGAAACCACCCTGTACGCCCCTTTGAAAAATATTTGTTGACCCAAAAATTGCTCAAAAACATGATTTTGTGTACAAATCCAATGTACAATTGTAGATTGTGTTTTTGCATTTAATTCATACAAAAATAAACATTTTTACTTTCAATGGCTGACAAAAATTTATTTTGGGCTGATAATGCTTTAAAAAGTTTCTGCGACAAATTTTGACAAAGAAACAACAAAGAAATACATAAGACATTCAATAAACAACAAAATTTGAAAGAAGTAGTTATTAAGCCAAATTTTTGCTTCAATATTATTGTTAAGGATATTGAAAATAGTATGTTCACCTACAAAATTTTATTTATGTGCAAAAAAATGCATAAATTAGCATTTATTAATTCAAAATACATTCACATGAATCAAAATGTGAAAAATCGAACCATACAGTCTTGTAGATTACATTGGCCTCTACATTAGTGCAAATTTTCGCGAGGATCACATGATCAACAACTGAGATCTGAAGTGGGGCCAAAAAGTCGTCCCCCCCCCCACCCCCGATAGTTTTAAGTCCCTCAAAAAACCAGGTGGGTGTAGGGTTAAAGTTCTTGAACAGTCAATAATGAATATGCAAACAATGAAGTGATGTTGCCATACAATTCAAATTTTGAAGTTTCAGTTATTCATTCAAAGGCAAACATGCATCAGTCTAAAATCCTGATAGATCAACCTGATCATTGAAGTTATTTAGCCAGGAATAACATCACTTCCATAACAGAAAATTGAATCTTATCATTTCTTTGGACATGATCAATAGAGAATTGTAAGGTTATGACAAATCAGCTTACTCATTTGCGTATTTCATGTCAAATACATGTATGAAAATGTATAAAAACTGTTCTGCAGTCAACAGTTCTGCTTTCAACTGTTTGAAAACTGTTCTGCAAAAATTAGCAAAACTTCACAATTTCATAACTTCCCTATTTCACTATTTATCCAATTCTGATAAAAAATTTTCACTGTTGTCCTCCCAAGTTTAACTCTTATCATACTATACAGGCTGATTTTATTGAGCATGTGAACCATTTGCAAAGGATGTATATGTCAAAAAATGGCAAAGTCCAACATTCTGAAATTTTCACTTTCTTTTTTCATTTGTTGCGACAATGGCACTGAAAATAATTCTCATCACGAGTAACACACAGCTAAACATTTGTAAGTAGAAAAGCACTCTGAGAGCGCAGACCTCCGTCAAGCAGCTCCCACTTTCCACCGTGATCTTGCTCTTCCATAGAGATCAGTGATTTCCGTCCACTGAAAAATCGCCCAATTTCACACTATAGAAGCTTTTTTAACGTCGTAAACCCTCAGATGCGCGGTGCGCCTCGCCCTAGCAGAGATTAGAGTGTGCACTTAAAGTGCCTGCATGCAAACCTCAAATATGCGCAGCCTGAACTCCGAAGTTCATTGACCCTTCCTGCCAAAATATCAAAAATCCTTTATAAATTCCCTCTAAATTCTTGGATCACTACAAAAAGTTTATCGTTTATTACTTGTGTCATTCTCAACCTTTCCTGCAAGTCAATCCATTAATCCCAATCCGTTAACTACTTTTTGAGTTATTTTGCGCATGGACAAACTAACTACGTAACAAACAAACCAACAGTATAATGAAAACATAACCTCCTCCCTTGGCGGAGGTAGTATGATAATGCCTCAAAAGGTATGTGAATAATTTGCAGATATGTTGTAAATGAACAGAAAAACTTCACAGATTTTGCTATTGACATACACGAGATATTCTACAAACTGTTGAGTTCCATATGGAAGTTCACAAAGATTTCCAGAGCATTATGCACATCTTGTGAAGGTTATATATGTACACATATACAAGGCTTTAACACCCTTTTTTTAGAGCAAATTATGAGCAGATCACAAACAAATGTGCAATTGCACAAGAAATTGTCCTATTTTTGTTGTTTTTTTTTCTTCAAAAACTAAACATGACACCCACAAATATTTCACAACACTTTCAATTCCATGCTTAGGTTTTGCAATCATTTGCAAACTATTAAAAATATGAATGTTGAAGTTTGCTAGTTTTTCATCCACATCCTTTGCCAGGTTTACAAGCTCTGAAATCAGTGCTTGAACCTGGAATGGAATTCCTGCCTAATAGTGAATGTTACAAAACAGTGTAACAAGGCACCAATATGTGATATGTGGTAGACTTACCATTATTGTGTAGGACTTAAAGATTTGAATAGAAATAATATTGCAATTAATTAAGGATACTTGTAGAAAACTTCTCATACAATTAGGAATCTAAGGAGCAAGCATTTTGTATTTTTTTTTTTTACAACTTTGTTTAGTCTCTGGCATCAGAGCAATGTTAAGCTTTAAGGGAAGAAATGAAAATGAAAATTAATGTAAAAATATGTTGCAGTACATTATTGTAAGCTTTACAGAGCAGCACACTGTTGCTTTGTGAAAGAATACATGCTGCAGGTTTTGCAGAACTCTCCTCCGTACAAATTTCAACTCTTCTCATTTGTTCATTCCATTTGTAGGGTATCAGTTTGATGGATTCCAGCTTCACGCAACATCACCAACAAGCAGCATCAGTCCAAAGTTTGATGTAAATCCAGGGGCATAATTCACATCCAGCAGTGACTGCACAGATACTTTAAAAATTTCATAACTTTTAAACAGATTGTCTGATTTTCCTCAAACTTTGTGTTCTACTAATACTGCTGCATTCTCTCAATCCTTATGAACATGAAGGTGGACTTGTCCTTAATTGCCTTAACACAGAATGATACAAAGTGTGATTTATAAATCCAAGTAGGTTAAAAAGAATGGAGTCACGACCATCTTATATCCTTTGCCAGATGTTCGATGCTGCCACTCAAAAATATTTGAAGCATGTGCCAAACTGGGTCTGCCGCGCAGATAGGAATACAATGGACTCGTGTCTCATTGTATCACCAGCCACTCTCTGGGGAAGATGTGTACATCTTTGAGATGGTAATTACTTTTTGCTATCCCTTCTTATTAAAGACAGGTGATATAATTATGATGGTTAAGACACAGGGATGCGCAAATAGAAATTCAAAAAAAAAAAAGGAAATAAAGATGAAAATTACCAGACTGCTAAAGTGTCATCGAAACATGACATAAAACTTTTTGTTAACGTGAAACAGCGATTTCTAACGCCATACCCTAAATCCTAACTCTACTTGGTCTCGTTTTATAAAGAGTTAGAATTGATTACAAAATTGACTTCTATCATACATAAGTCTGTGGCAGCAATTTAAAATCAATTATATCTTTTGATTAAACAGGGTCCTAGACTATTTTGACCCATGGAGATACAAAGGTAGATGTACAAGACACCATTTTTGTTAGTATTGCATAATGCGTTGCCATGGCAACGGCAAATTTTCATAAAAAAATTATTAATTGAACTACTCTCACTTTTTGAGCAATTAACCCCAAATGTGGCATGTGTAACTCCTATCAAAAGAAGATGTGCAAGACACTTTCTTCATTGGTATCGCCTGGTGCATTGCCATGACAACAGCAAATTCTAAAAAAGAATACAGAATGTTGTGGATGAAAGTACTCTTTCATTTTTTGAGTAATTGACCCGAGATTTGGCATGTGTGACCACTTTCAAAGGAAGATGTGCAAACGCTTTTTGTTAGTGTTGCATAATGCATTGCCATGGCAACAGCAAATATTGACAAAATCTTATACATTGTGGTTGATCAAACTACTCATCAGTTTTACAGCAATTCAGTTGAAATTTCGGATATAAGATGCCGTCATTGTAAGGTGTAGTTGTGCAAGATGCCATTTATGTATGTTGCCATGGCAACAGCAGTTTTTGTACCAATCATACAAAAAAAAAGAGTGGATTGACCTAACTCTCTGTGTTTTTGGAGTACTTGACTTGAATTTTGGCACATATGTGACAACTACTGTGTGTAGAAGTGCAGAACACATCTTCTATAGACGTTTATCAATACGTTGCCATGGTAACAGCATTTTTTCACTAAAAGCATACCTTTATATGCTTTTTAGCTAAATCCCTAAATCTTTGAGCATTTAGCTTGAAATTTAGCCCATGTGACTGCTATGATAGATGTGAAAACTTTATCTTTGGTTATTGTTGAATGATGCGTTGCCATGTTAACAGCATATTTTGAATGAAAATCGTCCAAAATTACTGTGGATTCAGTCAACTTCCTTAGTCTTTGAGCACTTGGCTTGAAATTTTGCATATGTGACCACTATAGTACGTAGATATGCAAACTTAATCTTTCATCATTGTTGAGCTATGCGTTGCCATGCTAACAACATTTTTTTCATTAAAAAGCATACAAAAATACTGTGGATTCAGCCAACTCCCTCAGTCTTTTAGCATTTAGCTTGAAATTTGGCCCATGTGACCACTATGGTATGTACAAAATGTGGATGTGCAAACTTAGTTTTTTGCCATTGTTGAACAATGAATTGCCACGGTAACAGCATATCTTGAATAAAAGTCCTACGAAAATACTGTGGAAACAGTTAACTACCCTAGTCTTTGAGCATTTAGTTTAAAATTTGGTATATATGACTGCTGTAGTACAAAAATGTGCAAATTTAATCTTTTGTCATTGTTGAACTATGCGTTACTATGGTAAAAACATTTTTTCCCTATAAAGCATACAAAATATTGTGGATTCAGCTTACTCCCTCAGTCTTTGAGCATTTAGATTGAAATTTGGCACATATACTGCCATGCTACACAGATGTGCAAACTCAATCTTTGGTCATTGTTGAACAATGTGATGCCAATGGTAACAGCATAATATTTTCAATGGAAATCATGCAAAAATACTGTGGAAACCTCCCTGAGTCTTGAGCATTTAGGTTGAAATTTGGCACACGTGACCACTATGTCATGTAGATGTGTGAACTTACAGGTGTTTTAAAGGTGAGTAAAATAATATTTCTACAGGGTCATTGGCACCTCCATGCCTTCAATTGTCCCTGATGTTGGGAACTTAATTAATAATTTCATGAATTTTTACATGCAAAAATAGATAAATAAATGAATAAAATGAATACATTGAATACATACACTTAAAATATGAGAAAGAGCAAAGAAATCATTTGCAAAGCTCATCAAATATTTTTGAAAGAACAAAAAAAAAATGTATCCATTTTCCTCCATTTTTATTTGTTTTTGAGTGGGTCCCTTTTGTGTTTTATTGTTTTTCTATAAGTTTGTTGAGTAAGTCTCATAATCATGTGAAAGTATAAAAACAGCTAATAATCTCTATTTAGAAAGACTTACCACGTACCTTTCTCAGAAGGAAACTTTTGTGAGGTAATTTTTTGTTTTATTTTATCTGTTCAATCAATCAATGGGAGCAGTTTTATAAAATTTGTACAATTACATGTATTATTCATAAGGCCTGACAGTTAGTCATTGAAGCTATTTAAAAGTTAACAATATGACAGAATTATTTTGAATGAAATTGTGTATGTCTTTTATTTATCCTAAGTTTGTATCATCTGAGCAATTTATATCCAAGATGCCATAATGATTGCAGTGTTTTTGAAATGATGAGAAAGCACATGTAGCATCCTAGTATTTTGCATGAGTTCTGCCTGTAAATGTACATGTATATTGCCTAGATTTAACAATTGTCAGTATTCTTCTTTTCTGATACAGCATTTTTCTCTTTCTTGTATGAATTCCCATGTGTATTACAAACGCCACATATCAAATACTAAACTGTAACACCCCCCCCCCAAAAAAAAAATGGAAATAAAGAAATGTATTTCAATAATAAACACAAATCTTACTATATCATTTATAATTATTTGGTATCTGTTGACAGATGTACTAAGATATGTTTTGCAGAGTAAAGAGGAAATAGAATGGAAGACAAAACATTGAGTTGATGAGTGACTTGTCTTACTTCCGTCAGCTATATCATGGAGAGTGAAAGCCTAAACATGTTTGAAATCCATCATATGAGACAAATTCATCGCATTTAGTTGACAATTACATACTAATATTGTCAATTTCAACAAACCATGACATATGCATAATAAAAAGAAAATCAAAAACATGATTAGGTCCTACAATATGCACTCCAGCATCTGTCCAAAGGCCTTTATAATTTTGCTGAAATTACAGCAAAATTTGGTCTGCATGGAAAGACCTGCACATACATCATGTTTCCTGAGCATTTGTGATGGTCCAAGAGATTTGCTGTAATTACAGCAAAACTTGTTCTGCTGATATCAGTGCTCCAGAAGTAAGTACCCTCCAAATGCACTCACCAAGTTTTGCTAAAATTGCAGCAAAACTGTTGATGCAAGTGGATTGTTGGGAATTGTGGAAAATATCAAGGAGATTGTCATGTTTTGCTGTGTAATTTCAGCACTTTTCACCTCTTGGACTAACCTGTAGCCGTGTGGAGGATTTATGTGGTTTTAAAGGGAATTTTGGGAAAACTTGACAATGCTTGAATTTGTCATTTCCAACCACACTCTGTTATTAACTATAAAAGGATTAAGAGAATGCAGCAATATTAGTAGAACACATCAGTGAAAGTTTGAGGAAAATTGGACAATCGATACAAAAGTTATGAATTTTTAAAACTTTTGTGTTGGAATCGCTGGATGAGGAGACTACTAAGGCTCGTGATGTCATATGAGTACAACAGTATAAAGAAAATGTGAAGAAAATTCAACATATTTTCACTTTTTTCGCATAATAAAAGAGCACTTGACTTGCATCTTTCTAAAGGCAATGGAAATAATATTACCCATAACATATGTCAGTATCGAGTCAAGGGAATGTGTACTTTTTTCAAAAGATGAAATTTTGTGAAATTCTCTTTATATTTTCCTTATATTGTTGTACGCATGTGACATCATACACTGCAGTAGTCTTCTCATCCATTGGTGACTGCACAAAAACTTCAAAAATTCATAACTTTTGAACGGATTGTCCGATTTTCCTCAAACTTTCAATGATGTGTTCTACTAATATTGCTATATTCTCTCAATCCTTAAATGTTAATGAAGGTGAACTTGTCCTTTAATATGATTTACACCTCCACGTACAATGTACTAGGAAATTCAGAGGGAGGATATTTTTTTTTTCTTCTTTTTCTTCTTCTGACTATCAGTTTCCTTTTACTGGCTACGCCCCTTTTTGATTACTTGTACATGGGCAATTCCACGGTAAATGGGTAGTTTTATGCACTCAAGACATGGAGCAATTTCATTTGAAAATATTTGTTTGAATCATCTTTTTTTCTTTATTTCTTGAATACATGTGGTAAGGTGAAATAAAATATTCAACCTCGTTGAGTCCTGTTGTTATTTTTTTGAGATGTGCTGGTTTGTTTGTTTTTATTTAATATTATTGATAATGTGCAAATTTGAAATAAAAATTGACATAAATTGCAACTTGTATAAAATAAATTTTCTTAGAAGACACGCATCCTGGGTGGATTATAATTCAAAATTTATCACCAACGCACCGAGAAATCATTTTCTTGTTCGCCCTGAACGATTACAAGAGTTTTGAGAGAGTGGAAAGCAAGCTGGACCGAAAAGATTGGCGTTCTGTCCTACTTCAGTTACGTACGTTCGGCCTCAATTTCGTTTGGTTTCCAGGCGTCAGAGTGCAGTTATTTTGTGTTAAATACACTTTGCTGACGACAGTTTCAAGTTAGGTTTCACTAATTCAACAGAAAATTAAATCAAATATTTAATATCCGTATTCAAAGTTACCAAATTCAATTTTCTGTCCACGCCGCGAACGTACGTAACTGCTAGTTGAGACACTCCAGTGTCGTTCGATTTAACACAGAAACGCGGACACTACCCTGAAGTTAGACATCTGCATTCGGTTTCGCGCCACAAGCATAGCTGTCTTTTCAGAACATTTAGTTATCTAGCTTCAGCTTCCTTTTCTAATTCTGTCCAGTATGTTACGTGCGTTCAGTGGGTACGCTCCGCTTGGTGGGACGCACGAACGGTGGACAGAATCGCCAATCGGTCTTCGTTACGTGTGTTCTGAACGCGCGTAACTCAGACAGATTGTTCCCATGTCTTGTTTACCTCGTTGTTTCGCGCCGTTCTGTCCGAGGTTGCGTATCGTTCGCATGAAATTTCCCGTGTTATGTCTGCATTGCGTATGTGCAACCCATCGACTGCTCAGATCTGAATATGACGGATGTGATTACGACTCTCGCTGACAAAAGGTAAATTTTGCATTCTAGAGTAGAATCTTCCGTAGTTTTAGGATTAATGGCCCTGCTGGCATTATTAGAAATTCTTTTGAGATTCTGTGTATGCTAGCTTTCACTACTCGTTTTCGAGTTTACACGGACGATAACTGAGCCTAGTCCCACATGTGTTATTTTTTGTCAGTAAATTCTTCGTTGCTTCCAGCTTCAAATAATCTTTCTTTTCATCTTTTCGTAATATTTTTTCCTCAAAATAAAACCAAACTGACAGTGACAGAATAGCAATGAACGAAAACTAAGCCAAGATTGGTACTTTAAATGACTGAATACAAGTTTAACTCCCACTGTCCATCGTGAGCATGGTGAGCTGACGCACTGTAAGAGTGTAGAACTGTAGTCTGTAGCATCTAACTGTAACGTTTTACTTTTGATATAGAATTTAGAAAGCCAGGCTAGCGCTACGCTAGTGACACGAGTCCCAAGTGTAACCACACGATATCGTTAGTGTATGTAGACACCCATGATCAAACAAGTTAGAAAAGAAAATTTACTAGGTTTACATCGGGATTTGACTTGATTTATTTCTGCCTAACAATGTACATTGATGTAAGCAACCAAAGTGCAAACTCGACTTCCAACGTTGTTGATGTTGTCCTTCAGCCACATGAGCTCAGTCTACTCATTGCAGTTCTCTCATGATTTCCATGATGTGATTTATTTATTTAGATTCTATTTCTATGTTTTGATGTAGACTAGACAACTAGCAACTTATGTGAGAAGCTGTGCTGGCCTGTTCTGAACCTTTTAGTGCAATAGTGGTGATTCAATCTGTGTCGTGAGTGACCAGAGCGTCCCTTCGATCATCATGCCGGTGCCCAGCCTGTCTGCTTTCCAGTGTTACGGTGAGGTGTGTATACATATTTTTATGATTTTGCGGGAGGGCTCATTGGAGCTAAGCGACCCTGACTCAATGTACAATCTGTTCATAACACCCTGTCTTGTGTGGCCTGGACATTTGTCTGTGCAGAGCCTCATTCCAACTGTTGCACCATCCACCATGTTTGCTCTTTGCTGGCCTGTGTTGTGTCCTAAAAACGATCCCTGTGATGAAATCAGCCCCAAATCTTTCTGCTCTAATAAATATATGACATGACCGAAGTTCCGCAACTTCACTTCGCAGAAATTCTGCGATGCCGATGTTATGTTTATGTACAGAGCTATTTTGTATTTATTTAATGAAGATTGTAAATTTGTATTGCATACATGATTTAATGACCACTAAGCAAATTGTGTAGGAGAAATGAAATCTCTTTCTACAGTGGAAAACAGACATTACAAGTAACAGTAATACCTTTCAAAGAAGCCATGGCCTCCATATTTTTAATGCCATGCTATTATGTATTGTAAATATTTTATTTGTAGATGTCATAGAACTGGTACATAACTAGTCTTCATTTTGTTGTCTTCCATGATATTTTGGTCCATTGTCATGTAGCCACATCTGTGCTTATTTGGGGTTTTCTTCTGATACGATTATCATTTTATTTATATAGAAGCTGCATGGCCCTGTTCTACAGCTTGTGGTGGAGATTTTCTGAGTGCCCAGAGCATCCCTTCATCATGCCTAGCCTGTCTGCTTTGTAGTGATAAGGTGTGAATGCATATTTTCGGTTTATTATGTAATTTTTTTTTCTTTTGGCCAAAAAGGCTGCTACATTGGCACTCTCGAATATGTTAAGGTTGCATATATATATATATATGTGTTCATATATATATATATTTTTTTTTAGACCATGACGAAAAAGGTTCCTTTTATTTACAGGACTATTTCTTGTTCATTTTTAAAGCACATAAATTTATAGTGCATACATGAATAAATGATTGCAGAGCAATTTGTGTAGGATGTTTGTTGGAGATATTGAATTGCTTTCTACAGTGTAAAACAAACATTAATTGTTACCCCTCAAAGATAGAAGCCATGGCCTCCATTTTTATTTTATGTTTTTACACTATGGCATATTCTTTTTTATTATGAAGATTTTATCATAGATATCTTTTGTAATTTTTTTAATATTTTCACGACGTTGCAATCCTCTGTATCGCCAGTGTGCAAAAAAACTTCTGTGCATGCTGAAGAGCTCTGTCACAGATACACTGTGGGATTCTTTTGTGCCCTTGTTCACTTCTGGTTGTCTCACGCCAAGTAGAGGTCGCAGTTTCCAAATGAATCAAGGGAGTTAATCGTCTGCTTTTCCATTGCCATCCCTTTTTTTCTTGGTTAAAATTCAGCTGAAAAGAGTTGAAAGTTTCTAAGTTTTACTGATTTGCGGTCACTAGAGTCGTGGTTCACTACTGCAAGGCTTCAATGTGCTGGTCACATGATGGAAAGCGAAGAAATCTTCAACAAAAAATATCTCTGGATAAAGATAAAGCATGATCTGAGTGCATGTGCAGCCAAAACCAGGTCAAGTTTGTCCCGTAAGCTATCTCATAATGCATCTAAAACACTGCTCTCCGCACGGCACCTAGGTATTGGCGATACCAAGAATTACACCTATCCTTTTTTTTAAACTTTGGCCAGGAAAGGTTGCTAGGTGGGTTGATAGATTTTTTTTTTTTTTTAGAGTCTACTGTATTTGTAGTTTGTGTATTTTATTGCTTGGTTTACGGAATAACTATGCAGCAAAATGTTCAACTATATTTCAATTGCAGGTGACATGTACATGCCTTTTGAACAATCTTTTTATCTGCGCTCAGTATATAGGAATATTCCAAACTTTCAAAAATTTTGATAAAATGAACTCAATATGTGTATTTGTTGATTATGTATATAATTTTTTTTTTTTTTTTTTTTTTTTTGACAGGCAAAAGACATCCTGGATGATGACTTAATGGGGAAAAAAGAGGCATGGACTTTTCATGTGGTCGATCAAAGACGACATCTCCGGAGAACCTACAAACAACATCCTGTGCAGAATGCCTGATCCCATTCTCGTGGAGGAGCAAAGCACCACAAGACAGCAGTTGTTTTTTTTTTTTCCTTCAAGTTGTAAAGTATATCAGATGGTATGACTTTAGCTTTTAACTTTTTGCAAGATCTAATACAATGTACTAAGAAACCACTTATGACATTTTTATGAGCATACAATTCTTCAAGGATTTCAAAGTTTCGCTTATGAAACATGGTCTTCAAATGGCTGAGGTATGAAGCCACAAAGTAAACCAATGTTATTGAAATAGAAGATCTGGGTTTCAACTTTTATTAGGATCACTTTGTTTAACTTTCTTTTTGGATATCTCAGCCTTTCCAAAACCGATTTTCACTTAAGTAAACTTTCAATGCCTTTAAGAGAACCTGTATGCTATTTCAAAAAGTTAAAAGCTGAGTCATCACCTATAACCAATACTTACCATCCCTTTTGTTTTAAAGCAAGATATAAACAGGGATACAACTGAATAAAAAAAGTTGTTACATTAGCTGCTTTGTTTCTTACTGTGGCTGATGAACATTAAGGCGATAAAAGAACGAACAATGTCAATTGTTATTGTGTTCAGAGCCTGTATGTTGATCGAGTTTTGGAATATGATGACTGAAATTCCAGAATGGGCCCTATACACCATTTGAATACATTGTACGTATGTATCGAATGGGCAGGCACATAAAAGGGTGGGGTTTTTTTGTGTGTGGGTTTTTTTTTTTTTTGTGTGTGTGTGTGTGTCTAATTTACAAATCAACTCATAGGTTGTACAGTTAAGAGTTCTCTGACAGTACCTGAACATTTTGGAAAGTGTTATTCTTTGAAAACAGTTGATGGCACATTAACTTCTTTATGTTTCTTACTGTGGCTGATTTACATTAAAGGTCCAGTTTACCTTTGGGAGCAGTGATTTAAAATATGTTCAAGATATCACATTCGATGCATATGTGTCAGTCTGTTGTATCACAATATCCTTCCATTTAAAATGTTCGCAATAAAGCCGAAAGTATAAGGAGATATCAGTATTATTCTTGATAAAGCATATGTTTCTAACTATGGCTGATGGACATTAAGGCGATAGAAGAGTGAACAATGCAAGTTTTAATTCTTGTTTATGGAGCCTGTATGTTGATGTAGTTTCAGATGTGATAACTGAAATTCAAGTTTAGGCCCTATACACCATATAAAAATGTACACTGTATTGAATTGGCAGGCAAAGAAAAGGGTGCTTTCAAATTCATGGAATTTTTCTGTCAAGATGTTTTCACTGCTGTCAGGCAGAAGCTCGGTGGTCTAGTGGAGATGACGCCTGTCCGGAGATCAGGGGGTCGTAGGTTCAAATCCTGCTCGAGCATGTACGTACATGATTTATTAACATTTTTTTTTTCTGCTGTCAGGCAGAAGCTCGATGGTCTAGTGGAGATGACGCCTGTCCGGAGATCAGGGGGTCGTAGGTTCAAATCCTGCTCGAGTATGTACGCCCATGATTTTTTATATCATGGCTACTATAGAAACACTGATCAATTCTGTGCTTATTTACGTTGATGTAGGGCAAATTGTCAATCAGTTGCAAAGGATGCTGTGTTCTCTAATTTACAAATCACCTCATGGGTTGTAAAGTTAAGAGTTGTCGTACAGTACCTGAACAATTCTGAAAGTGTCATTCTTTGTGTATTGATTCCCTATAAGGATTATTTCCCTAATGAATGTTACAACTATTCATTTTCGAATGAATGTAAATTGAAATGAACAGATTTACCTGTTGCACTATCAAATAACAGTTTCTTTTCACATTGAAATCAGTTATTGGTACATTAACTGCTTTATGTTTCTAACTGTGGCTGATGGACATTAAATGCAATAGAAAAATGAACAATGCAAGTTTTAATTCTTGTTTCCAGAGCCTGTGTGTTGATTGAGTTTGGGATGTGATGACTGAAATTCTAGTTTAGTCCCTATAAACTGTATCAATACACATGTATTTTTGTATCAGTAAAAAAAAAGTTTTAAATTTGGACAGGCAAATACAATCCACTTGATTTACATACGTGTATCTAGGAATATCAAGGTGTAATGGACACGAAATGATAACTGCTGACCCAATGACAACAGCAAAATGCTCCTTTGTATACAGTATTTTGATATTTCAGCCTTTGTATATACTGCACATTGTGGTTTAAAATGAACTACACAATATACTGGAGAACGGGAGTGTATTGTTAACCTTGGAAATTAAAAAACTCTGTAAAGTTCAAGTTTCTGTCCTACTCTTGTGTTACATGCGTTCACCACTAATGCAGTGATACATGTCATATCATGTACTTTGGAATTTCAAGAAACTCTATTGCAATGAAGCTTTGGCTTTTCCTCACACACACACATGCACCCACACAGATATGAATATGACAACACTTCGCCCGATTATGGAGGAACTTGGTACAAACACGATCTCGCCTTTCGGATATGATGCACAAATTTTCTGGCATTAATCATGAATGCACACTTCAAAATGACACAAATAATGAATGTTTTCAAAAATATGGACAACCTAAATTGTTCTTATCATAATGTATCAGTACAATAAATAGTGTCAGATGATTTCAAATCAGTATTTGTATTCTTTGTATGAGGAATCCATCATTCCAATATTTCTGTCCTACTCTATGTGTTACACGCGTTCGCCCCATACCTATTACACATGTCTTACTTACATACCCACTCAAGCTCTATTTGAATACAAAGTTATCTTTTCCTACTTAAAAATATTTAATATAGGTATTAGGCAACCAAACTCTGAAATATGGATACTCTGAAGACAATTTTAATTTTTCATGTTTTTCCAACCTAAAACTACCCATTTACTGTGGAAATGCCCACATGTACACACATTATGTATTTCAGGAAAATCAGACAAAACCATACAAAACAAAATAATGTCAACAACAATAACAAAAAGAAAGCAACCTAATCACTTTAGTTTAAAGGTGGGGAAAGATGGATGATCAAGATAATCATCCATAGAATGAGAAGAAGAATGATGGAGAAAAATGATAACATTTGGTGCAGGGGAAAAAAACATGTTTTCTTCTCTTTGTAGCGTTACTATGGTGACGTGACATAGTGATCGGATCGCACATATAATACTCATACAGCAAGTGTAAGTACATGTACTTTGATACATTTACTCATGGTGGATAGCACAGCTAGGAAGTGTGCCTTGTAACATATATATGGAGGAAATGTAAAACTTTTCATTTCCGCCAAATTTTCTCCAGATGGTACAACTGTTGGCATACTTGTGTTAAACATACACACACACACCAAAAAAAAAAAAAAATCCACTAAAACACTGTACACACACACACACACACACCAAAAAAAAAAAAAATGCAATCTCTGTTTTTATGAGGACGATATCTGGGTGAAGATATGAAAGTTTTCCTACCCTGGAAATGAAATTAGACAGAGTACAGTTACAATACAGTGTATGTAGAATACATCAAAACACGGCTTTATGCACAGTTTATTGTAATTCAGTGGTGATGGTCCCTGAAAGTTCCTATATTTCGGTATTGTGAAGTCAGATCATTTCTTTGCACCCTTATACCGTATTACAAACAACTTGTCACTTGTGCTCTGTGTGTTTACACATTAAGGTCTGCTCGATGTGCGCTGGGACTGATGTCTGTGCTTTCTAGGTCTATGCATCCTTTTTTCCTTCTTTTTCTATGAATGATATCGAGATTTCAATGTCGATCATTTACAGTGTTCAGTACCTGATCGCGCGCACGCATTGCATGTCATTATCGTTCAAGATGTAGTATGTATTTGGAAAATATGTTGATAGCATGAACGTTCGATTGAAAGGATCAGGTGATCAACTGGTTTCTTTCAAGTCATTTTTGTGTTTACTACATTATACTCTTTAAAATTTACATACTAATCCCCAATGAATAAAAATCAGAGTGACAAAAAAATAATAATACTTTGCAGAGGGCATTGTCTCAAGTAAGTCTAGTTTACAAAAAGCAAACATACAATAAGACTCACGGTACTGGTACACTGTAAAGCATTCGATATCGAAGCTTTTTCAAGTTTTAGATCTTTCCTTTTGCATATTATGCTGTGAATGGGACTATTGTGCAATACAATGTATGTTCACATAATGGCCCGAATTCACGAAGGTGGTACAAATGAAACCATGGTTTAAACCATGGACAAAAACCATGGAGCACCAAGTGTCGCACGGAATATTTCATTACGAAATTGGTCATTTCGTCGACAAAATGACCGTTTCGTTAACGAAATTATCATTTCGTGGACGAAATGCTCATTTAGCTACAAAATGTTATCATTTCGTTACAAAATAATCATTTCATCGACGAAATGACTGATTTTATAACGGAATATTCCATGCGACACTTGGCGCTCCATGGTTTTTATGCCTCCGCCACGAAGTGGTGCCGGAGGCATTATGTTTTCGGGTTGTCCGTCCGTCCGTCCTTCCGTCCGTCCGTAATGAATTTTGTGGACAAGGTAACTATTGAAACCTGTTGAGGTATCCTAATGAAACTTGGCATGTATGTGTATTAGGGGGTGAAGTTGTGCCTATTAACTTTTGGGTGCACATGCTCTAGGTCAAAGGTCAAAAGGTCAAGGTCAAATACATAAAATTTCACTATTTCCACCATATCTATTGAATGCCTGAAGATATTTTCTTGAAACCTAGTGTATACATGTTTTACCCAATTAAGATTCTCTGGTGAAAGTTTGGGTCATGAGGTCAAAGGTCAAAGGTCAAAAGGTCAGGGTCAAATACATAAAATTTCACTATTTCTACCATATCTATTGAATGCCTGAAGAGATTTTCTTGAAACTTAGTGTATACATGTATTACCCAATTAAGATTCTCTGGTGTGAAAGTTTGGGTCATGAGGTCAAAGGTCAAAGGTCAAAAGGTCAAGTAAAAATATTAAAACTTCTTTTTTTTCTCCGTACCTTGGAAAATTGTTCAAGGTATCTTCATAGAACATAGTATATACATGTACTGACTGGAAGTGATTATCTAGAGAATGTAGGGTTCATGGGGTCAAAGGTCAAGTGCAAGACTTCAAAATTTTACTATTACCCTCATATTTATGCAATGCCAGCAGGGTTATTTTTTTACACTTGGTGTATGCGTGTGTAACCTAATAGAAATTCTCTGGAAAGTTTTTTTTTTTCTCTTTTTGCCTCAAAGGTCAAAAGGTCAAAGATCAAGTGAAAGTGCTGAACTAACTTTTTCCTCCATATCTCGGAAGTGGCTCAAGTTACCTTGAAACTTAGTACATATTATGCATGTTCTACCTGAAAGTAATTATCTTATGAATTTTAGGGTCAAGGGCCAGTATGAAAATGGTAACAATTTACTATTCAATTCAGAAATTGCACTTTTTCTCCACACCTGTACCTTGAAAATTACTCAATGCCTAAATGTATGAATGGGTCAAAGTCAAGTTAAAGTCCTTAAATCCCTAGATACATGCTCTCCTATTCATCCAATTAAACCTACGTCAAGGAAGGTGAACATTCAACACATTTGTGACAAACTTGTCATTCCAATATTTTGCCAATTTTGTGAAAATGTAATCACACAGTGTCCACATGTACTATCTAGACCTATTGGGAAAATCATGCATTATGGCGGAGGCATACCAGTCGCCAAAGCGACATTTCTAGTTGTCCATGGTTTAAACCATGGTTTCATTTGTACCACCTTCGTGAATTCGGGCCAATGTGAGTAATGTGCTGAGAGATACTGTACATCTGTGCTCAGTTACACTGTGTAGTGTTCTCCCAAACAGTTGGCAAAGGTTACAGACAGCATTACTCACGGGCCTTGCAAGTCCAACAGAGCAGCAGAGCACAAAATGAGTCACGCTGCACTGTAATTTGCCGTGCACACAAATGACAACCCCTCTCATTGGAAATATCGGTTCATACAGTGTAGACCTGTGAGTGCATGTTGGGGTTGAGAGGAGGGTGGTTAAATCAATCTGTCCTTTTAAAGCACCAGATTCCATCAGGCTAGTGTACAGTGTAGTTAAAAAACACACACAGCACACAAGTTTACAATACCAATCATACAGTATGAAACATCACTTTCACATCTTTGCAAGATGGTATTAAAAATGGTCTTGTGTAATGATATGCATGCAGCTGTACGTGTATAATTTCCAATTTCCATTCCAGACTATGAGTTATAACAATGTACAGTGTGTATAGTAATAGTAGGCTACCTTTGAGTTCTGTATTTTGCCAAAAAGCTGTGAAAGTGGGATAACATACAGTGTACAATGTCTGATGGGATGCTGCTGCCCCTCTAAAAACAAAGAAACAAACATAAATCGGGTGTCAGAAGTGGCGATGGACGTGTGTATTTTGTGATACAATATCTTGAATCATAGATCTGTTAAATCACTTGCTATGCAAAGTTTGCAGGCCCTAATGCTTGATGTACAATAATACACTACATGTAGGCCCTAGGGCAGTGCACATTGTACAGTCTACAATACATGACAGAAAACCAAAGCTGTGTATAGTGTGTCTGAAGGGTATCCCAATTGATCACTTTATACAAACTTTGAAGTTATTTGCTTTCTTTTCCCCCTCTTTTTACAACTAGACTAATTTTCCAATTAAACAAAGAAAAATCCTGTGAAAGACTTGCCTGCCATAGCAACAACTATGTATGGAGTTAATTCTAAAAGCATAGAAATTACATTGTGTACATTGTGTACACACTGAGTAGTACAGGTAGCCTTAGTTTGTACACAATTGCCCGAATTCACGAAGGTGGTACAGATGAAACCATGGTTTAAACAATGGACAAAAACCATGGAGCGCCAAGTGTCGCATGGAATATTTTGTTACGAAATCAGTCATTTCGTCAATGAAATGATTATTTTGTAACTACATTGTAAATGAACATTTGGTCTACGAAATGATAATTTCTAAACCCAATGGTCAGTTTGTCGACGAATTGACCAATTTCGTAACGAAGAATTCCGTGCGACACTTGGCGCTCCATGGTTTTTGTCCATGGTTTAAGCCATGGTTTCATTTGTACCACCTTCGTGAATTCGGGCCATAGAGAATGTACATTGAATATCTGTAGAATTATTAGGGCCTAATGTGTGAGCATGGACCTACACGTTGTACAATGAAATCAGGTTGTGTACCAATGTACATTAATTATTATTATTATTATTATAGTTATTACATCTATTTAATGAACAAGTGTATAATGTGAATTAGCTGGCCAAATGCTGGGTTGCATTGTGCATTCACACAAACCATAACATGTGTGTGTTTGTGTGTGTTATTTAAAATGAATAGACAGCTTGCTGAATCAAATTATATTTATATACATGTATAATTGCTAATAATAGATCTGTTTTTAAATAAAAGAGTTAAACTGCACTTGCACAATATGAATAGCCACCCATGTGTATCGTGTCTTGATTTCAGTTTCTGTGGCATTGTCCTGACTATTGATTCCTGGTAAAGCATTGATATAATTATACTTTACAGTCGTACTCCATACCTTCCATTGTATCCTCATCAATATGAGCCTTTCCCAAGGACAGTGTACAGTCTGCTTCAGTGGTACTGAGGTTGCATGTAGTACACGTATGTAATTACTGGCAGGGCTCGACACTTAACGGTGGCCAGGGGCCACCAAAAATGAAAGTCGGGCCACCAAATTTCAAAAAGGGAAAATTTGGTAACCCGCCTTGGGCCACAAATTTTTTTTTTTTTAAAGTATGTCAATAAATTCGTAACTTTTTGTGCCTGAAATGCATAAATGCATGCAGTGAGATAATGTTTTTTATTGTTTTGTTTTTGTTTTTGTTTTTTTTTTTGGGGGGGGGGCACCAACAATTTGAAATTGATGATTTTGGTGGCCCCATCGGGCCACCAAAAAAAAAGTCAGTGTGGAGCCCTGTTACTGGTATTCCATATGTGCACACTGGCACAGTGTAGTGGTCATTTGGAACATTCAACTGGTGTGTGATGTGCAATTTATATTGATTGTATATTTGTCTTGTAGTCATTGGTGGGTTTATCTGGGTACACCTACAACATCTATACTGGCAGACCTTTGACCCATTGGTCATCATGTTGTTATCACCAAGCTCTGTGAGGACAGACTGCAACATTTTTGAAAGGATGTAGGAAAATAGAAAATAGATTTGAAATAATAATGAGGAAGTAATAAGAATTTAATTACTTTTGGTATAGAAAAGGTTAAAAATATAGAATGCTGAAACTCCAATTACTGTTGGGGGAAAAGAGGAAATAGTAGTGAGAACTAGAAAAGCAGACTGAGAGCGCAGACCTCTGCCAAGCAGCTACTTTCCACCGATGATCTTGCTCTTCCACAGAGATCAGTGATTTCCAACCATACGTATGCATGCTGAAAAATCGCCCGATTTTCCAATATAGAAGCCTTTGTTACGTCATAAACGCTCAGCTGCGCCCTAGCAGAAACTAGAGGACGCACTTCAATAGTTCACGCATGAAAACCTCAGAAATGCGCAGCTTGAACTCCCAAGTTCATTGACCCTACTTGCCAAAATATCAAAAATCCTTCATGAAATCCATAAAAATTTCCAGATCACTACCAAAACTTTATAATCATCTGTTCCTTGTATCATTCTCAACCTTCCCCGCAAGTTTCACCCACATCCGTGCACAACTTTTTGAGTTATTTTGCACACAGACAAACTAACAAACAAACCAACGGTAATGAAAACATAACCTCCTCCTTTGGCGAAGGTAATAAATGTTTGAATTAGGTCTGCCAGTCTCGAGCTTGCGTTTGACACGAGACACTGTTACTAGTACTACACTTTGTACATACGTGTACACTGTCTATACATTTTACAGTATGTGAAGGTAGGTCAAGAAATGGAACCTTGTTGTATCCGATCAGATTGCATTTGTTTTTCTTTATCATGATGCGCCGAAAATGTCCTTGTTATAACCGGAATCTCGTTGGAAATCGATCCGTTCTGCCAAAGGTTTACACGCAACGGAAAACGGGACCGATGCGATCACCTCGTTAAAAGCGGTTCCTCGTTGTAACCGAACTCGTTATAATGGGTTTCACTGTACTTTCTCTTTGTTGGATTTAAGTGTGATACTTTTTTTAAAGCATATATGTCATATATTCTTCTTCTTTTTTTCAAAGTTTCTGCAAGCATTACTTTATATGATGTGTGTTTCCTCTTCAGATGGACCTGAATAGTGATGGGAGGCTCTCAAAAGAAGAACTGGGCTCACTTTTTGAGCAAGTAGGGGAAAAAGTGCCCGGCTACAGGCTGAGAGAGATCATGAGCGAGGTCGACAAGGACAAAAACGGCTTCATCGCCTTCGAGGAGTTTCTGGCTGTGAGTTTAAAGACTAATATTCCTTGCTTCCATGAAATTGGAGAGTGCGCTTTTCACAAGATTTGACCATTTTACATCAGGTACAAGTAGTACATAATATCCATAGTGCGTGGTACATCTAAATTTGTGGAATTACAGTTGTGGTTGTGGTCATTGAGCAGAACAACTGATAAACTGAAAAATGCAAAATGTGATATGCTGAACTAGGGTGAAGTTATCCATTGGAGTCTGTTTTTTTTTTCCATTATTTCACTTGCAGGGAAGATTAATTGGTTCTACGGTTCTTTTAATTTGTTTTTAATTCCCCCTTTTCTTTTCTCAACAATTTTGATGCCCCGTTGGACCCGTGTTTGTCATCACCAGGTCTACAATGATATGCAGAAAGGGAAAGTGTCGTCCATGTTCAAGACTCTCGTGACGAAGCGGGAAGGCATCAAGAGTGTGACCGGATCATCGGAGGTCAGCTCAACGGGAACGACACACTCCTACTCAGAGGAGGAGAAGGTTGCCTTCACAGGTGAAAAAAGAATAAAGAGAGAGAGAGAAAAAAAAAGAACAGTCTTCAAGATATGAAGAGTTTCATCGCAAAGCACGCTAAATCCGTTCTTATTTATTTAAAGTTGAGATATTTGTGATTAGAGTTGTTTAATACAAAAAGAAAGAAAAACAAAAGAATGAGAAAAAAACATTTTTTAAGCATAACATTTAGAATATTATATATTCCTTGTTATGTTGCAAGTTACGTATTACTAGAAAGGTTTAATTTTGCTCTATCTTATGATGGATTAACTCTGAAATGTTTAAAAATGGCACTTTAAAAGCTCATTTTGCAATAAAACTCTTCTATATACTAGAAGAGCACTCTGAAAGTGCAGACCTCCGCCAAACAGCCAATATCCACCCATACACACACATGCTGAAAAATTGTCCAATTTCCCAGTATAGAAGCCTTTTCATATGTCATCAGCTTCCAGCTGAGCGATGCCTTGCCCGAGCAGAGCATGTGCTTTAGAGCGCATGTGCAAACCTCAGATATGCGCAGCATGAACTGCCAACTTCATTGACTCTATCTGCAAAAAGATTGTTAAAATCCTTCAAAAGTTGATAAAAATTCCTGGCTCACTGCCAAAATTTAATTGCAGATTCAGTTCCTTGTGCCATTATGAAGGTTTCATCCAAGTCTGTTCCCAATTAGATAAGTTATTTTGCACCCAAACAAACAAACAAACAAATCATTGCCAATGCCAATGAAAACATAACCTCCTTCCTTGGCGGAGGTAACAAACATACAAATGAGAAGCCAGTTTGGAATTCAGTGTAAAGCTAAAAGAGCAAAGCAGAATTTTGAACACATGTTTTCATTTTTCACTTCAATCCTTCTCAAAATGAAATATAGTGTGAGAGTCTTTTGAGGCTATGATTGTCATCACCCCCACTGATTTGCATGCTCACAATCAAAATTTGTATCCCTGCTTGATTAAATGCCTCAAAACTAAAACTCAATTTCCCTTTATACATTCTCACTTCATAATTCCTTTGTCTCGCCCGCATACCACAAGGGAGACATAGGCATTACTTTGATTCCTGCCAGTAGCAGCCATGGTTCCAGTATCATCATTGCAGTCAATAATTCGGTGTACTCTCTCTAAAGCTTCCCATAGCTTTGAGCTATGACCACCATTATTATACACCCAAAAATGCCAGTCAAGTTTGACTGCGAGGTTTAGTTTGACATCATGGTCGAAGGCGAGTTTATAGCTTGGTTGGTAGCGCGTCTGCCTCAGGATCCTAAGGACCCGGGTTCAATTCCTGAGTACCACTGAGCAATGTTGTGTGTAATCATACTGTCCCCTCTAGTATGAGGCAAAACACTCTGTCCCTCAGATAGGACATCAAATGGAGGTCCCATACTATGAGAGTGTCACAACTCGGGCATGTAAAAGATCCCACTTCATTTATTCAGTGCAAAGAGCAGGGTGTTTTAACAACTTAGTTAAGTGGTCCCGCCTAATACCCAACTTCACAACTCGTGCACGTAAAAGACCCCGTTTCATTTCTTCATCGCAAAAAGCAGGGTGTTAAACCTGGTGAAGCAGTCGCACCTACAAACATCCAACTGGACCCCATGAACGACCAGCTATTGCAGCTCCTGAAGAATTTGACTGAAAGTCTTGTATAGCTGGTACACGTTTTCTTCCATTCATCCTTCAGACTACATCAATAGTCAGCTGAGAGAGGATAAGGATCTTGCCAGCAAGATGGACATTCAACCCGACGACCTTTTCAAGGCTGTGGGTGATGGCATTCTCTTGTGGTAAGTATTGACATGAAAGGGTTGAAACCAGATGCATGGGGAATGATTATGAGTTCTGATCCATCAATAAGCCAGTATTTGGTAATATTCAAAGCTACTTGAAGACATGATTTACCATTTGCAGATAAAACAAAACCCCAGCATTAGTGCTTTAAAATAGTTCTAAAAAAATGTCAGTTAGGGATAGAAACGACCACTGTAAAAGCTTGAATCGGTAAAATCGATGTGAAGTATTGTCCATTACCCAAAATGTAAACAATAGTTATTAAAAAAATGTTTCCGGACTAAACCGTCTACAGTTATGGTTTATTGACAAAAATACAGATATCTACTTATATTTTAGGCTTTATCGCGAAATATATGATAAGATGTTTTATGGTACAACAGACCTACACATAAATGCATTTATTATTTTAAATGTCATATCTTGACATTTTTTTGAATCACTCTTCCCAAAGGTAAAGGGGACCTTTAATGCCTAAACTTGTCCAATTTAGCAATTTTGGGGATTCAGTAGTCAAACAAGGAATACACATTGTATGTGTGCAGAACAGGTGACCAGAATGGCCTGTGGATTTACACATTATACTATTTTACACTTGAGGAAAGCTTTCGTTTCATCGTTCTGCACTGAATTCACCACTCTGTCTGCAGTAAAATGATCAACCTCTCATCCCCCGGCACAATCGACGAGCGGGCGATCACGAAGACCAAGCTCAACGTTTACACCCGATCGGAGAACCTGACGCTGGCGCTCAACTCGGCCAAGGCCATCGGCTGCAGCATCATCAACATCGACCCACAGGACCTGCAGCAGGGAGTCCCGCATCTTGTGCTTGGTGTGCTATGGCAGATTATCAGGGTGAGTTCCAACTGCAGTTAGTTGCACAAGGGCACTTTCTTCCTTGTGCTACTATGCAAGAAAGTTAATTTCTTTTCTATATCTACCAATAGGCAAAATAAATAAAGAAACAAAATGAAACGGTATATTCTGGAGGCACATTTTTGGTTGTGCTCGAGTATCAAGTAAGCGAGAAGCCAAGAAGTACTAGATACTTGAGCGAGAATGACGAAAGCATGCCGAGAGTGAAACCAAGGCAAGTCGCCTGAGTGCATTTGCACAAAGAAAACGTTTAGCGACGCCTATTGTCTGATAACGAAAAGAAATTCCACATACAGGCCCCGAGAATTCACAAAAAAGGTGTAAATCCAAACCATGGTTTTATGCAGATTTCTTCTGCATGAATAATGATTGACAGATTGCGTATTCCAACGGATGTTGCGTAAAGAATGTCCACTGATACGTGCATGTCGAAGGTATGCCTATTTTATTAAATAAAGCTTATTTTTCTGGCCATGTACGGTGTAGGGTTTCAGGACAAAAAAGAAAAAAAGAATGTCGCAAAGCAGTTTGAAGGTGAAATGGAAAGCATGCATTTTGTTTATACTGTTATCATTATGCTATATGAGATTTTCATCCCTTTGAGCTATTGTTACATGTAGCCTTTACATTGAAATATTTGCCCTAAAATAAGAGTTTATATGTGACCTGCCACGATGAAAGGATCCAAAAGTTGGCTGATGGCTGAGCCGAGAAAATCTTGAAGCTCGATGTCCCAATACTGTATTTATCCATAAAGTGTCCCCGACATTTGCAAATAGAGTATCAAAATGTGTGCAAGATGTGAAAAAAAAAAAGAAGTCATAAGAGCTCTGTGCTTTTTTTTTTCTTGTTTAAAATTATCATGAAAAATTTCGAAGGGGATGTTAATCTAGCCCCCCCCCCCCCCCAGTTACAAATAGGGTTTAGCTTTGTTAGTTTCGTTAATTCAGCAACCTCTTTGTACATCATGCCATTGACAATTTTTAGGCAGCGTAGTGCAGTCTTTATAGTGGTATGGGGGTGTGGGTGTGGGTAGGGGTGTGGGTAGGGGGTGAATAGAATTTGTCCGAATACAAAGGTCAATTCAAACTTCACTGTAACTTGATAGTTTGTCAATGGTTGCCAATCCTCCCAGAAGTATTGATAAAGTATATACGAAGAGTATTGAGTGTCGTACTATGACTGTATTACCGTAGAGTTTTGCAGGATGCCAGACTTCCGAACCTGTTATGTAATCAAACCTAGAAATTGATAGCATGATACAGCTGGAATCATGAACTAATCTATGGGGAAAACCTCAGCTTCCTTCCGTCAACTATAGCAACATCTTGCCTCTTTTAGCTGTATCATCATTTAACCTCATTCTGACAATAGAAAACAAAAGGTCAAAAAAACAATAAAATAATAAATTAACAAAACAATAAAAAACAAAAGAAACTAATTTCGATAGTGCTATTTTTTGACAAGAAAATTGTTGGATATGTCTTGAGGAACTCTGACACAAAAATTTGGCAATCCTTCCGTCTTTTCAATGGAGTTATAGGTGAAAATATGATTTCATGCATAAATATGCATAATTAATTTACTAAAAATAGGAAGCCAATATTTTTCTAATGTATGAACATGTAATCTTGTAGTTGACATCCAACTCTATCTGCAGGGTAAATTTTGCTGCGATTGCGCGATCGGCGGCCGAGATCTGAAGGGAGGGGTCAAATTGACCCCCCCCCCCCCCAGTAAAAGCTTGGTCTCAAATAGCCCAGTTAAAATACATGTGTAGGGTTAAACTTTAGATGTAAACCTTGCAAGTGTATCACAGTGTGCATATGAATGCAATATGTGACAATGCTCCTCAAAACAAACAAAAAGTCGCCAGACATGATTTTTTAGTTAAGACTATATTCTGAAAGAGCAGACTTTAAGCTTTAAAATGATGTATAACTCAAATCAAATGGACTCTCCTAACCTATCTAAATATTGGAAAGAAAGCACAAACTCAGGAAAAGCGTGAACTGAGAAAAGAGGCTCTGAAGTACAGTGTCTATTCAAGCGCTTAATCTTTACCAAACCGTGCTGGCTGTGTGATGAATGGGACCAAAAAAACAGGAAGTAAACCACCAGAGTAACAACAATGAAGGGTTTACCAGATTAAACTGAAATTAAGCATGCCTCATTAACTTATTCTGTCCATAATCAATGCCAACTTTCAAAGCAGTAGCACTATCCTTTCAAAAGTTATTAGAGTTGAAAGTGAAGAGTGTGGACAAGGTTTTTTTCAGAAATGAAAAAGGGATTCTAAAGACACACCTGATCACACTATTCTACCAAAAATGTTCGAGATAAAACTGCTAAAAAACACACTTTCCTGCCCGTTTTATGGTACCAAAATTTAGCATAATGTAAAAGAAGACCTGCTCTTTCAGAAAATATGAAAAAGTCAAGTTCAGCTAGGTTGACCCATTTCACTTATTTTCAGTCCTCACGCAAAATCAGTGTGTGCGACTTTATGTTCGTTTTGAGGTGCACTGTCACATATATTAGTGACATTTGTCTTGGACATTCTTTTGTTTTCTTTCTTCTATTTCAACACCAAAATGAATAATAAGGTTTAGGTTTAAATACTTCATATTGCTTGTTGAAAAAAGAAGTCTTTCTCAAATGTTCACTTCTTGTATTAAAGTTATTGTATCATTAGGGAACTACATGTACAGTAGTTTTTGAACACTATCCAAAAATGCAAAAAATTCAAATTTTCCTCAAAACTGATATGATTGCTTGCAAAATAAGACATCCAGCTCCATATCTAAGTAAATGTTTTCTGTTTCAGGACCCTTCATCTTTAATAAACTACTGTAATTAGGCTAGAAATATTTGCAGCATGAAATTTTAGCAAATTGGAGCCCAAGGACTTTCTTTCTGCATGAAATTTGTGTGAAGTGCCACTGGGCATCTAATGCATTGTATTATACACATTTGACTTGTGTAGTAGACCAGATCTTTTGCATCCAAGTGTTTTAGTTTTGAGAATCATAGCTCTTTGCTTCATTCACAATATTAAAGTGAATGTGAAGATTTATAGTAGCCGACATTTAGGAGCTTCGTGTCATTAGACTGAAATACTAAAAAACATATTTCAAATTTTTCCTGTTTCGTTCCTCCTGACAAAGTGGCAAGTTATTCTATTAACCCATATCTCAAGAACACTTCTCAATACTCACATGCACCATAGAATCCAGTGTGTTTACATTGGTAGTTGTTACTCATGTTTGGCAAACCTCGCACAAACTTTCAGGCGTTCAAGAAAAGTCATTGTCAGAAAGGCAACATGCTTAAATTTTGAATTGTAAATTGCATCTCTTCCGCTTTTGTCATGGAGAGTATTTACTCGGAACTTTACATGTGTGTCATTGGCATTCCTCAAATTCCATCATTTACGTACTGTAATCATGACCTGGAATCATGCAGGTTCCTGCACAGCTATCCTTTAACCCATTGAAGACAGACTGATTTTGCTAAAACGGGCATTTCCGATAGACACCTGCCCAGGTATTCTCGGGGCTCGTCCTGGACAGGTTAATACATACTGATAAATTACTGAATCTCTAAGGGGAAAATCCCAGTCATGCTTCCTGTGGAAGCGGTCATCAAGAGGAAGGCACCCGATAATCCACACAGTTTTTTCCATGCACACGTTATCTAATTGGCATTTATAGTCCAGAGAGTATGGGCCACACGACGGTCATCCTCTTATCTTTCGACAGAATTCCGATTTGAATGTTTACTGTGTCACAGATATCAACAGAAGTCAACAGAAGTCAGTGAATTTCCAATAAGGAAATGTTCTATCCAGATTAGAGTGATAAAAAAAGAAAATGCCTGTTTATCACCTTTCGATGTTATTTTTTTGTTTGTTTTTTGTTTTTATTGAAGAGGTCATTTGAATAATGAGACACACACTAGACACACACACACACACACACTAGACACACACACACACAACACACAAATTATTGTTGGACTGTCCGTAAGTGATGTAATTGTGTAGTATACCTGTAATAAACCATGTCCAGTAGTTGTGAGTTTTTTTTTTCTCTTTTTTTTTTTTTTGCTACAGTACTTTAGGAAAAAAAAGATGAAATATAAATAGCTTCCTTTGTCATTTTCTTCTTTTTTTTTGGAGGGGGATGCATGTAATACTGCAGAGCACTTAAAAAAGAAAGCTCCTCTCTTTGCATGTGCAAACTTTCTGAAGAATCTTTGGAACATATATTCATGACACTCGAGGCTTGCCTGGCATATCAACCCCTAATGCTTGCTCAGTGCATTGAAAATAGCATTGATGTACAGTGCACACTTGGAGTGAATGGCGTTACACTATGTCCTTGTAGCAAAAATATCTATAATACAATTTTCAGTGCACCAGCATTCTGGCCTATGATGTTACAGGTACAACTGTAATTGTATGAACGCAAACAGGGAAAGGGACATTATTTTTTAAGGGAACAACTTCCTTCATCGCAAAAGATGCTTCCTCTATGATTGGACTTTGCGTCAGTAGCTTGGTTGTAGCACAGGTCTTTTTTAAGGGGGAGGAATCCACTAGTTGTGCCTATTACTGGCCTGCGGTATCATCCGTTGCGGTCTTGTAAGGGGAGAAATCTGTACAACAGGAAATGGTTGGGCGATTGGCATTAGCGTTAAGCCTGTGGTTACAAACAGTAGGTGCTACAGTTTGCTTTAATCACCTGCCGCTGTTACGGTAAGCCTGAAAAGGGGAGCGCTGGTGTGCAGAGCTCCGCAAACGCGGGGTGTACAACATGTAAGATGTAACCGAGGACGCCACAAAATCCCAGACAAGGTTAGCGACGAGGAAGAAAGTCTTTTCCCCGTACCGCATCCGAAGGCGCAATGGAATGCATTGGACATAATTGATTAGGCCTGATTGAATGGGCAAGTAATTGTTAAGACAGAAACTAAAAGGACTGACGTGTCTAGATAGCACTTTCCATGGAGTCTCTGCAGAATCTATAGCACACCATTAACATGCTAGGGTATGGTCAGTACATGGTAAATGTTCCCTTCTAATGAACCATAAATACTTTCAAAGAAACCCTACATTGATTGTAACTCTCATGTCCACACTGTCAAATATACCTACTGATGTATTGGGGGGGGGGGGGTTAGTTGCAATTATAACAATATTGAATTGAATCTCCTTTCACTTGCTTCAGTCTTCTTACATGTATCTTTCAATAATGAGCTTTATCAAGTATTCATGTCAGCTCAACATCCAAATTTGGCTTTTACTTGTAGTTTCTCCAAGCAACCCTATTTTAAAGGGATGGTACAGTATTGGTGGAGATGAGAATTGGGCTTTTAACTTTTTCCGAGATACCAAGAAAACACTTATGAAATAGTACAGAGCATACCATTTTATGAGGAATTCAAAGTTTACTTAATGAAAATCAAGTTTGGAATGACTGAAACATCCAAAAACAGAGAAAAACAAGGAAAAGTAGAAATTACGTGGTGCGTAATATATGTCCCCGCCGGAAGTAGCATTTAGTAGCAAAATGTACAATATAGGTAAAAAGATCAAGGTCAAAGGTCAAAGAAGTCAAAGGTCAAAATTCTATGTAGAAGTTTTGAAGCCCTCACCTAGTGCCATCACATAAAGCAAACGGAATCGAAATCGGGTTAGAAATGGCGAAGGAGTAGCATTTTGTAGCCAATGTACAATATAGGTAAAAAATCAAGGTCAAAGGTCAAAGAAGTCAAAGGACAAAATTCTGTGTAGAAGTTTTGAAGCCCTCACCTAGTGCCATCACATAAAGCAAACGGAATCAAAATTGGGTTAGAAATGGCGAAGGAGTAGCATTTAATAGCAAAATGTACAATACAGGTCAAAAATCAAGGTCAGAGGTCAAAGAAGTCAAAGGTCAAAATTCTGTGTAGAAGTTTTGAAGCCCTCACCAAGTGCCATCACTTAAAGCAAACGGAATTGAAATCGGGTTACAAATGGCGAAGGAGTAGCATTTTGTAGCAAAATGTACAATTTAGGTCAAAAATCAAGGTCAAAGGTCAAAGAAGTCAAAGGTCAAAATTCTGTGTAGAAGTTTTGAAGCCCTCACCTAGTGCCATCATATAAAGCAAACGGAATCGAAATCGGGTTAGAAATGGCGAAGGAGTAGCATTTTGTAGCCAATGTACAATATAGGCAAAAAATCAAGGTCAAAGGTCAAAGAAGTCAAAGGTCAAAATTCTGTGTAGAAGTTTTGAAGCCCTCACCTAGTGCCATCATATAAAGCAAACGGAATCAAAATCGGGTTAGAAATGGCGAAGGAGTAGCATTTTGAAGCAAAATGTACAATATAGGTCAAAGGTCAAGGTCAAAGGTCACAACTGAAATTCTTTATAGAAGTTTCAAAGCTCCCATGTAGTGCTATCATATAAAGCAAACAGAATCAAAATCGGGTTAGAAATGGCGAAGGAGTAGCATTTTGAACATTTTGATCACACACGGACGCACGGACGGACACACGGACGCACGGACGGACACACGGACACACGGACACACACACGTACGGAGCCCGTTTCATAGTCCCCTGCTCGAACTCGTTCGGCGGGGACAACAAAGCGATCTAATAAAAGGTGGGTCCCACACTTATTCGAATCGCTCTGTTTTGGATATCTCAGCCATTTCAAAACCAATTTTCATCAAATAAAACGTTAAATTCCTCATGGAATTGCATGCTCTTTCATATTTCATGAGAAGTTTCTCATCTCACCAAAAAATGTTAGAAACCTGAAATTAGGTCTCAACCAAAACTATACGATCCCTTTACATGGGATGTTTGATTTATTGTAATAGTCGTATCTTTTATCGTGTGTTGGGCGTGTGCATCGCACATTAAAAAAGGTCCGTTGAGGTGGATTTAAAACAACAAGAACAAGGAAGTGTAAACCACATTTGAGATTTGAATGACAGATTCTGTAATGCACACTGCATTGTTTAAGAGACACATGATCCAATGTACATTGCATACTCGACGGAAAGCACTGCATATAGTGGTGTATACCATGATTGTACTGAGGTAGAATTCACATTTTGTTGTTGTCTTTTTTTGTGTCAGTAAACAAATCATTTTACCCCTCCTCTTTATGCTGCACCACACCCTCCAGTGCAGTCCTGCAATATTGTCTCCATAATGGCTATCTCACTCAAGGTTCATTCTCCAGGGTATACTTTGTGTGACATAAATTATGAATATTTTTTTAATGGACTTACATTATTAGTCCCCTCTTAAAGATCATAATTGGTATGAGTGTGCATGTGTGTGTGTGGAGGAGGGGGTGGGGTGGGGGATGTGGATTAGGTAAACATTACTCAGAATATTCTCACACAGTCATTCTGAAATTAATGGGAGCTTTTCTTGATTGGCTTTTATTAATTTGAGTATTACAATGGTCCTGCATGATTGGTTCTGCATTAAGTGCAAATACTGCATATACGTACTGCAAACAGAGTTATCTTTTGTGAGGACTTGAGGCACATTCTGTCTTGAGAGAGCACACTTAGAAACTCATTTGAAAAAGATTGAACCTGAGGATGTGTTTGCTGGTGTAGTTCTGAGTCTTATGTAGCAAAGTTCCCACACTACGCTGTACACAAAACTCCTGCCATCAGGTTCGCATTAACAGAAAACTATTTTAGCCTGAATGCAAACACATACTTTCCCAGTGGTGGCGTTACTATGTACGACTAAAGTGGGGGGGGGGGGGGGGGAGATCTGGGAAAAATAGAACGTGTCTGAACAGAAAGAGTCAAATCTTACAAGCACAACCGTAAAAGTTTGATTGAAGTCTGGTGAAAATTGAGGAAGTTTTAAAATTGAGAAGTCTTGCTGATTTTCAGGTAACAGTTCTTTAACCGTCAATACAAATATGCAAATAGTGAATTGATGATGTCATTCCCTCACAATTTGCCACACACTATGTACAAAAAATCATGAAATTGTCCAGTTTTTTTGATTAAATGAAATTATTGCCCAGTCTCAAATCCTGATATATCTTTCTGACCATTTTAAGCTTTTGTAGTTTTAAGATAAATCTTACCACAAATAACTATTATTATAAAAAAAAAAGAAAAAAAGAAATTGCTGTGACTTTGTGATCAATGTAAAATTGTGAGGTGAGGACTCGGCAGTTCACACACATTCCATATTCGTATCAACTGTTTTCAGTGCAAAAGGTAGCAAATATTTGAAATTTCACAACTTCCTGTCTGTTAATTGGATTGTGATAAAAAATTTCTGTGTTGTGCTTGTCATATTTTACTCTTTCTTTTCAAACAAAATTTTGTCTAGTTTGAAATTCCCCTTAACATCTATTCATTCTGTAGCATAGCAGATACAGCATGCTATTTGCTGGACAATATGAAATGTATTTAACCTGTGTGTATTATGTGCATTTTATTTTTACTTGTTCTGCCTTCCTTGTTGGATCCAATGTGTGTGTGTGTGTGCCACATTTTCCTTCTGGCTGGCTTGGTGTTGAGGAACCCAAAATAAATGGCAGGAAAAGGCTAGGAAACGGTTAATGGAAACTGCAATGCCCCAATAGGCAGAATAGTCTTCCCCCAATCCTGACCTTCGTTATTATTTATTTCCTCTTCCCTGTCGAGCAGCAAAGAATACCACATGTTATAGTCTTGACATCCTTGTTTCAAGACTAATCAGCGGTCACATGACATGTGGATTCCTGATAGTGAAGAAACGAAAATAAACAACAAAAACAGGAAATTTAAGTAAATCAAGTGGGGTTAAAAGGAAAGAGGAAGAGTTGAAGATTATAGAATAATGAGTGAAGATAAAATAAATAAAACACACAATGTAAAGAAGGAAGGAAACACAACACTGAAACAATGCAGAAAAGAATATGAACATTGTTGTAGTGGTTTAACCCATATCGGGCCAACACACCTGTGTACACAAACACCCAAGTGGCCCAGCACCGTTTGCGCACACACGCCGACAAACAGACTACTCTCCAAACAATCGCTCTTCATTAGCAAGCAATGAAAAAAAACATAGACAAGTTTAATATATATCTTTTGAAAGAGGAAAACAATCTTGTTAATATGGCATATAACATGCTGCCATTCAATGCATAGTACAGTCATAGTACTCGGCGGAAGTGAATGATGTCATTCATATGTCATTTTATTCACTACGGGATATTCCGTATGTGGCCCCTGCGGCGTTCGGACGAACTACGGAATATCCCGTAGATAGCCCGATATGGGTTAAAGAAAGAAGAGAAGACACTATGAACATTGTATTTTCATTACTTTTGGGTCAAGCTATAATACGGTATTGTAGGGGAAGGGGAAGTACCTTTGAATTTTCTGGATTTGTTTACCAGGCACTGCAACCTGTGCAAGAAAATTATTGTGATATTCTGAGGAAAAAAAGAAACAATGACATATATGTATACAAATACATAGTTAATACATGAGAGAGAGAGAGAGAGAGAGAGAGAGACATAGATTAATACATTATTTTTTGATGTGGTTTTATTTCATATATTTTTTTTTCTTCTGACGTGTTCAATCATGAATGTGTTTAAAGGGTGTGTACAGTTCTGGTTGAGGTGAGGATTTAGCTTTTAATGTTTTGCGATGTATTCGGAATCCGCTCTAGGTATCAAAAGTTTATTTGATGAAAATCGGTTTTGAAATGGTTGAGATATCCAAAAACAAGGTGAAACAAAAGAGATCCTGATAAAGGTGTGGCCTGTCGCCTTTTATTATCACTTTTTGGGATATCTCAGCCATTTGAAAACCAATTTTCATCAAAGAAACATTGAATCCTTCTTAAAATTACATCCTCTTTCATATTTCATTTAAGAGGTTTCTCATTATCTCGCTAATGTTCAAATCATGAATTCCCACCTCAACCAGTACTGTACAGTCCCTTTAAAGTCTGTCTTGTCTTTTTTCTTCCTTTTTTTTATGCTTCAGAGCTGTAAAAAGATCAAAAGTCATTATTATTTCATATTGCACTGTAGCTCATTTTAAAAAGGAGGAAATGATTATTCTACAGTAATAACGTAGAAGGTTACAAAACGTGTAGGAGGAATGGAATAGAGAGTGTACATAGGACATACTTTCTGCGCAGTGAAATACAGTAGATAATATATGATAGGGATGATTTGTACTTGTACATCATAGATCAGTCATATGTCATATTCCATACTTTTGCTACGAAATACTTTCTGTGCAGTGAAATACAATACATTGTAGATATGATAGGGATGATACATCCTAGAGCAGTCATACATCATACTCCATACACTATGTGTACTTTTGCTATTCACTTTACAGAATATTGAATGTGCATTTAAAGGTAGGGGATACCTTTTACAGACCTCCCAAAATGCAGCAAAACACTAAATATGAACCTCAGGGGACTTGTTTATACCACTGCTGAGAAATTTGGAAGTCAACAGTTATCTACAATTTGAATAATGCACAAAACTCAACTACTCAGTAGTTCTGTGTGTCAGCCACACTTAAGCCTTTTTGTTGCAGTCTTCTGTATTTTTTATCTATAAACACAAATCTAAAAGTATAAGAGCTGATGTAATAACATCTATATAGAGTGTGTGGCAAGAATGTATATAGAAATGTTTGTAAGTTTTGATGAACTTTCTTCACAAAATATACATGATGGACACACATGCAGTGCATGGGTCTGCAAAGGTAGCCTAGTAATGTACTGGAATTTACGGTGAGCCCCGAAATCAATTCAATTCAAAATCTAACGCTCAATAAAAATGTACTAAATGTTACCTTCCACTTTCAATACTTTATGGGAGTTTCTAAAATGATACTCTCTTCAACATACCACTGTATTTATACAACTCTTCATTTGAGGCATGCAAATGGGATTCCCTACCTTTAAAGTTACATGGTTGAGGCCCACTGCTTTTCTACATGCAATTGCAGATTCTGTTTCCCCCTTATTTTTCAAGGATATTTATCATGTGTCATATTGTTTAGTAGTAAAGATGCATTATTAGTGGAAAAGTGAGCAAAGAAAATGGGATTCCATCGGGAGTCGAACCCGAGACCTCCGGATTGCTAGACCGGTGCTCTACCGACTGAGCTATAGAAAGCCCTAGTACAGTGTTCGTCCCAGAAACCCCTAATTCTCATTATGATAAAGCCGTACCTACCGTAGATAGAGACAATGCACTGATAAACCTGCATGAATTGGCCTCAACACTTATTTGAGTTTAATGCCAATCTGTCAATCATTATAGAAGGGGGCGTGGTCTCTGGGAAGGAAAAGGAAAAGAGGAAAAAAAAAGGAACAAAAGTAGCTCTAGTCACATGACTCGTTACTGCAGGGAGATGTTCATTTCCATTTAAGGCTTATTCATGTCAGAATGTGCTGGTCAGTCTGCTTCTGTCAATAAGGAAGTAGCAAAGAAGAATAAGAGAATGAAAGAGTACTTTAAAGAGAGAGATGTAGAGGTATAGTTTTGTATTATTTGAAAGAGATGTGCTGAGAGAGAAAACTATACAAGTATAGTTCATGGATAAGACGCGAGTATATCATGTTTAGAGAGAGAGAGAGAGAGAGAAGTACATTCAAGAGGAAGAAATACACTGAAAATAGAGTATTAGAGAAGAGAGAGATAGGAGGATTGATAGAGATCTGTACATACAAGAAAAGGAGAGAGAAAGAGATAAAGAAACAGATGTTTTATAGGGAATGGGAAAGAAAATATTGATATTTGATGCTGTGTAGTAGGTGGTTATCTCTACCCCGATGCATGCATGTTCGGCACGATAGTGGATGCATTCAAACAAACTGGAAAGTACATATTATGAGATATATATTTGGAAATCAAGTTGTCATTTTAATCTGATAGTTTAAATGTAACATATTCCATCATTCCTCATAACAGAAACATGAAAGAACAGTTTGTACAGTTTGTATAAATGTAGGTATTGATACCTTAAAGGGACTGTACAGTACTGGTTGAGGTGAGGATTCATGTTTTGAACATTCCTATTAAAAGTAAGATAATGAAAAGCCTCATGAAATGTGAAAGAGCATGTAATTTTAAGAAGGATTCAATGTTTATTTGATGAAAATTGGTTTTCAAAATGGCTGAGATAGCCAAAAAAAGTGCTAATAATAAAAGGCGACATGCCACAACTTTATTAGGATCTGACTCTTTGTTTCACCTTTTTTTTTTTTTTTGATATCTCGGCCATTTCAAAACCGATTTCCATCGAATAAACTTTTGATACCCCTTAGAACTGCATGCTCTTTGACATCTCATAGAGTGGTTTCTGAATATCTCGCAAAACGTTCAAAGCTAAATCCTCACCTCGACCAGAACTGTACACACCCTTTAAATGTGTATGTGTACGTAGATCTGTATTCTTCATATTTCTCTGTCTCTGTTTTTTTTCTTCTTTTTTTTTTCTTTTGGCTGAGGATGTTTATAAAAGCTGTGCACGTCTGATAATACCTTTTTCTGTGTAAGCCATCTATACAACTGTGTGGTGAGTATTGATGGTTGTGCACATTTCTGACTTCTGTAGATTATGAAGTCATAAAAATGTGTGAAATATCACCAAATTAGAATCATTTGTCTGAACTGTCGGAACCAATTGATATGAATTACTCAGAAATAGCCATGAATGATTTGACACCGAAAATATATGCCCTTTTGATAGGTATAGCTCTACCAGTGGACAAAGAGATTAGTAAAAGTGTATTAATGTTATGTCAATAAATTGAAGGACAAAAGATATTGAGAAAAAAAAATAAGAGTAACTTAAAATATATGAATGAGTGTCTGACAATCACAGAATGCATAAGGGCAAGTCCAAGATATCGCGCACCTTACGTATGGGACATTCAGAGATTTCAAACCTCTGAAAAGTAATGAAGGAGCACTTGGATTTTATTGTTTATCATCAGGAGGACTGGTATCCCTGAGAAGAATATTGTGTTTAAGTTTGATGTCATTTGACCTTGGGTTAATGGTTTTATTAAGAAAAATATGCCAACTTACGTATGGGACCAGAGAAAAACTGGATTTTTCAAAATAAAGTTTGAACTGAAAATTCTCTGAAAGTACCTTACTGATCAAGTTCTGTTTGGAAGTGAAGAAAGGTACAATACTGAAGTATCTTTCAGCAAAGTTTCACTGCAAAAGAATAAAGCATATTTTCATGAAGTTGGTTTAATCAACGAAAGTACACCTTACGTATGGGACATGGCTCAACTTACGTATGGGACATTTGTCTTTAGTGCACAAATGCATTCATGGGATTGACTTTAAATTTCCCCATAGTGTCATATTCAGTTCCACAAATCATGCTACAACATGTAACAAATGAAATAGACTTCTAGGTGGGTACTTTCCCGGTTCAGGTACCTAGCAAAAGCTAAAATAAAACAAATAAAAGTATTTACCAATTTATAATTAAATGTCTTAGTTTGGATTCCGTCATGCATCAACACTGTCCTCATGATGTCTACACATACAGATACAGTATACTGACACTCTATTTCTAGCCCATTTGTAATTACTCTAGTCAATATTTTTTCATCAAATGAAAAAAAAATAAGCGAATTCTAGCTTGTGACCTTGATATAGCATACATGTACATGTACAATAACTAATTTGTAGTCTTGATAATTTCAACTTTAGAATCAAATGTCATGTACAATGTAATTTGCAAATACAGTTTGAAGTGGGTACTTTCAGAAGCTCTAGGCTTACCTTGCAAGTTGTCTAAGTTTTTATAAAGCTTTATAATTGTTTGAAATGCAGCACAAAACACAACAACAACAAGAGTACTTCATTTTGCTCTGTAATCATCATGTTTTGCCATGTGAATTTTAGCTGAACTGCAAAATCAATCAAATTTTAATGAAAGTTTTAGATTTTAAGGAGATAGAAGAATGTATGTACCAATGCTGTTTGTTTTTTTTTTTTTTGTTTTTTTTTTTCAAATTGCTTGGCTTCGTGTCTATGAAACCAAAGACGACAAAATTTGTGTTACTTTGTGCATACATACATGCTTGTGTAGTGATACAGGAAAGATTATCATTTGCACATTCAAATCTAGATTTGAAACACTTAAGTAACTCACTGATCTGCAAATTACAATTTTGAATAAATTCTAATAACCTCATTTGATCATACACTACCAGATTGCAATGTATGTTGATAATTGTGTAGATGTGGGGTACAAAGTAAGTATGAGTTGATGAAGGTGTCTCAGAGCACATCTGTCTCTTCAAACACAAAATAGAAAAGAAAATTGAATTCCCTATTTGTTTGTGTAATTTGTGTTTTTAGCACTCCAACCACAGAATCAGTATTGATATTGTGGTTTATAGCAAATGTAAACTATAGTCTTCATTTTACAGGATTTTCAGAAATCATGTTCATGACCTTGATAAGTCATGACATATTCTGAGGGTGAGCAGTTGAAATATTAACAATCATATCAAAATAAAAAGTATTCTCATAAGGTTTTTCCTTTGCTATCAACTCTAGTACTGACAAAGTTACCTGCTCACACCTTAAGTGATTTTTCTTTTCAGTAAGACCTATAATGTTGTCATTGATGCGCGCCATAAGCACAATTGTTTTGATTTCGCTTTTGAGGCTGTACAACCTGTGGTACATGCTGAACAGTGTACTGCACCTAAAATGACACTCAGAGAATCCCATTCTTGGACAAAGTCATTTTGTAGAGAGGTAAAGTTGAAAATGATAACTGAATTAAGAAAATGTCCAATATCAAAATGTTAACGGGGAATGTTAATTTAAGACCAGCTGCACAGCCTGTAATGAAAATAAGAAAATACAAGTATAAATGAATATTCTTTATTTTCCTTTCTTAATCATAGAATGACTCAATAATGCTGTTCTTACACTCTCCCTGAGGTCAACTGAGTAGGAGAGGCAGATATATAGACATATCCTTCAGAGTAGGTGCAAAGATAACCATTAACCAAACAAATGTAAGGACATATAGCATCCATGTCAAAAGGCGGTTTTCCCATTCACTTTGCATGTAATGTCCCATACGTAAGGCATTTGTCCCATACGTAAGCAGACTTTAATTAGTTATAAGATGAAGGACTAATTAAATTTCCTCATTTAGTTTTGCTAATCTGGAGTTGAAATGAATAAATTAGAACTTCCTAAAGTATGATTGGTCAATGTTACAAATCTTCAGAAAAAACTTAAAAAAACATACTCAAATCCTTACGTATGGGACACTATGTTCTGGGAAAGTGCATAATTTGCATAATTAATGTGCTGACCTTGTCTTACCAATTGCAGATTATACTAACTCATACAGGGGTCATGTCCATAAAGGAACTAGGTCAAGGACAAATTCAACTGATTTTAGATGAATATTTATAATTTGTCCCATACGTAAGGTTTGTTTTTGATTTATGCAAATCAAGGCCATATTTCTTGCATAAATTTGCATAATTCAATATTTTCTTTGCTGGAAATATATGATTTAACTCTTTGGCTACAACATGATATCAAGAACTTTTTGATAAAATCAAGATGAATTTTGAGCATCTGAGGGGACATTATCTTGGACTTGCCCATAATATATGAAGCAATAGGTAAATCATGATATTAACCATATCTGTAGGTATAGATCTGTGTATTAAAAGAGATGAATACAAGGCAGCTACGGAGTATGTGCAACATGCAATAGCACAACTCTTCATTGGCTATGTGCCATAAAGCATATTTGGTATTCATATACAGCCTACATGCTGCAAAACTCCCCTGGGGCTACTGATCTATGATGGCCTTGAATGACAAAAAATAATAAAACGACATTTCACAGGTAATGAGACATGTAGGCATAATTTGCAAACACAAGTACCAGTAATAATCTATGTTGATATCTGCAGTCACTCTCGTCACTGATGTGACAAATATAGAGTTAGCCTCTGTAGCCGTCACGGGCAGTGGAGTCGTATTACATGCTGTAGTTCCACTGTCCCCGCGTTCACATTGGTCCCCGCGACGCGGGGACAGCCACAAGAGATCTTATCTATTTTACGACTGACCGTTCACACTGGTATCTCATCTGTCCCCGAGCTGCGGGGGCATTTTGGGGCTTGGAGCGAGCTCTGCCACTTGAAACCAGGCAGAGCGCATGCGCACATTTGATGACCACAGCTGGACGCTATCAATTTCGCCCCAAGGTCACTCTCCCCTCCAAATCTTGTCCCCGTACCCGACTTGCTTCGCGGGGACGAGGGGACAAGTCCCAGCGAGCGTTCACATTATGGTTTTTGAGGAGAAAGTCCCACAGCTCGGGACTTTCCCCGCGTCGCGGGGACCAATGTGAACGCGGGGTGTCATGCCGTAGCGTGTTGACTTCTCTTGAGGCGAGTATCGACCTTCATGACATTTTTACAAGACTATAAATTGCATTTTATGGTGTGTGTTCTGAACCACGTTTCGCTTTTGCTACAACTAAAATTGCATCTTGATCTAAACTCTCCTAGAATAAGCCTTAAAAACGAAGGCAAACCTGAAAACAATACCTGGCATTACTGATTTAACCATCAATGAATACCATACTGCTTCTTGTGACAGAAAACAAACACACAAACAAAAATTGTTGGTTTACGCACTGTACATAACGTTTACAAAGCTATGTCAGATAGTATACATTGCATTGTAGTATTAACCCGTTGAGGACGAGTCCCGAGTATACTCGGGGGGATGTCTATGGGAAATGTGTAATGTAGCAAATGGGTTAAAGGCCTTGTTTCCTATCAATCAACAGGGTTGATCAAATTTAATCATGTTTTCTGGAAAAAGACATTTTTGAAAGTTTGTTAAAATGCTTCAGTGTTAAAGAAGAGCTATGTTGGAAAGAAAAGGATGAAAAGAGAATGTGCAATTTTGTCCTGATCAGCGTTTCATACTATTAAAGGAAAAAGATGACACCACGTCATGTGTATACTTGATTCAGTCGGTTGATCATGCCAATGTGATGACAAATTGCCTGAAATTTAATCAGAGAACTAGCATTTGATATCATGGTCTAAAGAAGATCAAGAGGGACAAAAAAAAAACAGTGTTTGAAAAAAAAAAAAACCACCCATAAACATTCACATATCTGAATAATGAGTTGTTTGTGAAACAGCAGCGGAATTTAATTAAGTTGACATGGTCTGCAGAAAATGGATGTGTTGTGACTGTGCTTAATCTGTGGGTAATCATTTTCTCAGTCCTGAGCAACTGGTTAATTATGATTGTAATAACAGTGACAGAATATATTGCATGTATTCTACCCCAGTGTAATTCTTGTGCGTGGTGCTGAATGCCACATTATTACACATTGTGGGCCTTTGAGGGTAGTAGCTTCCTCTGCAAAAAGGTCATTGATTTTGAGTTTTGGCGGGGGGGGGGGGGGGGGGTGGGGGGGGAGGGGGCTTTTATAAGCGAAAGCAAAGTAACTAGAAATTAAAGATTGGCTGAGTGACTCATTGGATACAAGCCCATATCACAACAAGCCATTTAAGGTAAGAACGTCTTGCCTGGAAATGCTACTCTCTTGGCATGCGGCCAGTGGCTGATCAAGTTGTACATGTATGTATACACATCATAACTGGTGTGGGAGGGCAATATACAGACCCATTACCTCCACCCACAGGGTTTGAAAAGTTTATTGAGGGTGGATAGAAGTCCCAAAATGACATCTGTCGAGATACTGAAATGGATATTGCATAATTATTGAGTGTCGGTGTTAAAAACATTTTGTATATTCCCTGTAGGAGGAATGAAGCTGTCTGTTATATCATGTGAGTTTAACCCATTGAGGATGAGTGCCGAGTACTCTCGGGCAGGTGTCTATGGGAAATACATACAACGTATTAAAGCAAAATCAGTCCGTCCTCCAACGAGTTAAGAATCAGGGTATCTTTCCAGTGTTAAGACAATTCATCAATTAAGTGACTAAACTAGAAATATCTGTTCATATGAAGCATCGGTGTTAAAATGCTAGTGGTATGATCAAAAGCATGTGTCAATTTTCTCCTGTTGCTGACATTTTTATAATCAGTTTGAATGCATAAATGTATCAAGTGCATTTGCGACATGCTACACCATGTACTGTGGGACTACACATTGTCAGCAATGATATGGGGCTCAATAGAGCCTTTCAGATTGTGTATAGCTACGGGTGTAACCATTAAAATGAAAGTGTCACCACACTGATACCAAAACAGATATCGTGATGGTTGTCTCCTCTTACTCCAAGCTACATGATGGAGTGGGAGCTAACCACCGAAATTAATTTTCAATTGAGACGAGTTTGCCACAGAGGCCTAGCTCACGATGACACTTGTAAACTGAAATTGATGATTCCCTGACGTACAATTGAAAGTGAAATGCAAAAAAAATTGATCTGTACTTGAGAAATCAACCACGATTAGGTTGCAGATCAAGTGCTTAAATATTACTCTCATCATGGTTCACAGGAGGAGTATACAGTATTGTAAATTGCATATCAAAGCTACAGTAATTGTACTATTGTGTTGTCATTGACAATGATATACGTTGTAATATACTAACATTTTGATAAAATCTGTACAAATTGAGTATGCACTTTTAAGCAACCACCAGGTTCCATTTACTGTAAAAAGGGGAAATTTTCACTGTGTTGAAATTTTCAATCATTTCGCGCAACCAGAAACTATCGCAAAAATAAAAGCATGCAAATATTTTTGCTTGCCATACAATGTATGTTCCAGTAGTTGATGTCATGATTCCTCGGAAGTAAAAACGCACGAAACTCTTCTTAATATGGGCGAGCGCGAAAAGTTAGTCGGGCGAAAATATCCGCTTTTACATTAACTCTTTGTGTCCCATGGAAATTGGACAGTGAGTACAATCCTGTCTTGCTTTCTATGCCAGTGGACACTGTACACGAAGGGTTAATTCTCGGTGCTCATGATGCAATAATGGTCGGTTATTTGATACTCTCAGGGATTTTTTTTTTTTCTATCTGTTTGTCCATTCATTTCCTGTGAGGTATTACAATTCTGAACATGAGGAAGTTACTGTATAGTGCCCTTGCAGCAAATTTAAAATGGTAGTGAATCTGTGGGTAGGTAATAATTGCTATCACAGTTTTGTTTCATAATGTGACCACGCCTGGACTGAAAGTGAAATGCAGAAAATTCACATTTGCTGACAAATAAGGAAGCGTGTTGAGTAGAGTTCTTGGTTTCCTAGTGGTTGTGATGCTGTGAATGTTGAGATAACTGTACTCCCTTAAAAGGGTATGAGATAGAACTCCCTAAAAAGGGTATGAGATAGCTCTTGTAGTGTTGATGGTGAGATGGTTCCCCAAAATGGTATATAAGTTAGCTGTTAGTGCTGATGTTTAAAATGTCTCCATAACAAGGGCATTATAACCACATGTTGATGTTGAAATGATTCCTACAAAAGGGCATGATTAAAAGATGTCACATTTTGATGTTGCAATGATCCCTAAAAAGAGCATATAACCACATGTGTTTAGGATCATCCCTAAAGAAGGGGCAAAAGATTGCTGTAGAGTTAACCCATTCAATACTGAATTCTGTAATCCCTATAGACTTAGTACACAGGTCACCAGGTTCCCGTATGGAACGGGTTAACCTTTGAGATGATTTCCCAAAAGGCAGAAGGTAGCCATATGTTGCTGTTGAGATCATCCCTAAAAAAGGGTATATATTGAAAGATAGGTATAGAGTTAATGTTAACATTATTCCCTAAAATGGGCATGAGATACAATGTGTAGCTGTAGTGTCAATGTTGAGATGGCCAAAAAAAGTGGTAATGGTATGAGAAAGCTGTGGTGATATCTTGATTTTTTTTTTAAATCACGGCTCCCAAAGGTAACATGTACCTTTAAGTTCATGCTATGTTACAGGCCCCGTGCAAATAATACACTGAAGATTTTGGAAGTTTTACCAAAATTGAGATGTTCCTCCCAAAACGGGGTAAGAGACTGGCACAGTCATGTGTTGATGAGATGCCTCCCCCCCCCCCCCCCCACCCCCTCCCCAAAAAAAGAATTATATATTATATAATTATAATAAATAAAGCTATAAGTTTTAATGTCGTTGTCTGTGTTAAGATGGTTTGCAAAATAACCAAAAAAAAAAAAAAAAAAGAAAAAGAAAAAAGAAGAGAAAAAAAAGAAAAAAAGAAAACAATTATAATATGAAGGTGTGGTAGTCTTGCTATTTAAACAGTATTGCAGTAGCATAAAATATTGAGAACAGATGACTAATTTCACCTCACCTTTGTACAAAGCCATTTCTGTTGCAGGCAGGGTGTAGTTGTGATAGCATATTAAAAGAAGGAAATTGTGCATTTGCTCCTGGAGATTTTTTTTTTTTTTTTTTGGGGGGGGGGGAGGGATCTTATTTCTTTTTCTCTCATGTTGACAGCTACAAGAAGTGACATGAAGAAAGAATTCCTCGGGTACAATTCATCACACCCCTTAAATACTTATGACATTTTTGTTTCCAGTTTTGAAAATAACATTCTTCCCACTAATGATTTTGTCCCATGGTATACGTTGTAGCTACATGTTGTACGTGCACATACCGGTACTGTATGCGTGCACAGACTTATAAAGATTTATTGACCACATGTAAAATATGTGTCGGCTACTTTCACAGCTGTGATAAAGCATTGTGTTTCTATAGTTATATACCTGTTTATTATATTCAAATTTATAGTCTGTCTTAGCTTTTTCACCGTCCGTGTGCTTTGAGTGCTGATTGGTGCAATAAATCCATGTAGCGTATACCCGTTGCACACACTGTCCAATGTCCCTGGCACAAAAAGGGTTAAACAGGCAGAATGACAGCAGTAATATATTCCTTAGAAGTCAATCTCGGGCTACTGGACCTTCATAAACGTGAGAAGATTATCTTTTTTTTTTTTTTCTGTATAAAAGATGACATTCATAAATCATCAGGTACAACTGTACATTTGTAGTCTATAGGAAAAGAAACACACCTGTTGCAGTTTGCTTTTGTAACCAAGACTATTATTATTACACAGTTCCTTAATTACCAAGAGTGTATAATTTCAAACATGATTGTAATGACGCATCTGTAGAATTACGATTGAAATTAAGCTTTTTTGTCCTGTGTATGAAAACTAGATTTGCAGTTCACAGGCGATTTTAACAGTAATTCCAGCCCTGATTCAAATGACGGTCCAGAGGTATCTTTTAATTACAGTTCTCGAGAATTTCGAAACTAAACTGTTGTTTGTACTGATTGAACTCCAAATCATTTGGGGGTTGGGGAGTTTACAGGGACATTTCAAGCACTCCTGCAGGAAAAAAACCACCATCCTCAAATGCTCACACTGCAGTCAAAGCATGCACTACAATTTGTATGTACCACTCGAGTGATTGATAGGAACTCAAAAGGAAGCAACGCCTCCCCTCCTCATTCTGAAATTCGAAACCGCATAGTTGCTATTCTTACATCTTTTTTGAAATGGGACCCTGGTGCCTCAGACTGGACTCTTCCTAAACTGTTGTTTTTGTTCTTCCTCCTCTTTGCTGTTCTCAGACTGGACTCGAATCAGTCTTCTTGTATTTATTACCTCCGCCAAGGGAGGAGGTTATGTTTTCGTTACCGTTGGTTTGTTCGTTAGTTCGTTTGTCTGTGCGCAAAATAACTCAAAAAGTAGATAACGGATTGGGATGAAACTTGCAGGAAAGGATGAGAATGACACAAGTAACAAACGATTAACTTTTGGTAGTGATACAAGAATTTTAGGGGAATTTATGGAGGATTTTTGATATTTTGACATGTAGGGTCAAGGAACTTGGGAGTTCAGGCTGCGCGTATTTGAGGTTTGCATGCGCGCTCTAAAGTGTGTACTCTAGTTTCTGCTGGGGAGAGGCGCGCCGCGCATCTGAGGGTTTATGACGTAACAAAGGTCTATATTGGGAAATTGGGCAATTTTTCAGTGGGTGAAAATCACTAATCTCTATGGAAGAGCAAGATCATCAGTGGAAAGTAACTGCTCGGCGGAGGTCTGTGCTTTCGGAGTGCTTTTCTAGTTTTTTCTTCTCTGCTGTGTCCTCAGACCAAACTTCTTTGACCATTCTTGTTTGTTTCTTTGTTTGTTTTTCTTCTTTGCTGTTCTCAGTCTAGACACCTTGGCCTGAATTCACGAAGGTGGTACAATCTTTGTCCGTGGTTTAATCCATGGACAAAGACCGTAGTTTTGTTGACATTACATCAACGAAATGACTAATTTTGTAACGAAATAGGCCATGCGACAGTTGGTGCCCCATACAAAACTATGGTCTTCCATACAAAACTATGGTCTTTGTCCATGGTTTAAACCGTCGACAAAGATTGTACCACCTTCGCGAATTCAGGCCCTTGAATCATTCTTGTTTTTATTTGTTGTCTTCTTGTTGTCCTAAGAATGATTCACTAAATGATTGATTCACTAAATACTGGTGTTTGTTTTGATTTTTTCTTTTCCTCTTTGCTGACCTCAGACCGGTGTCTAAAATCATTATTTTTGTTGTTGTTTTTTTCCTTTAATTGCTGACCTCAGATTGGACTCTTTGCCAAGATTGATCTCCACAATGTGCCTGGCCTCATCCATCTCCTCCACGAGGGAGAAGAGCTGGAGGACCTCCAGAAGCTCTCCCCTGAGGAGCTCCTCATCCGATGGGTCAACTACCACTTGGAGCAGTCCGGTCAGTGTCCTCACATTAACCTTCAGACCTACCGATTCCCCTCCTCCCCCTCCCCACCCCCCCCCCCCCCCCCCATTTCTAAGGTTAACCTGTTGAGGACGGTTTGATTTTGCTACAACATGCATTTCCCATAGACGCTTGCCCCAGTATACTCGGGACTCGTCCACAGCGGGTTAATAAGATCTCGGTGTTCAGAGTAAATTTTCACAAGTATTTGTGGAAATAGCTGCCATTCCTTATATGATTCGGCACGCCATACACCGGGGTACCGTTGTAACCCGGGGTACCGCATTGTATAGCGCCATCTCATGCCCATTATTTATAATGCGTATCCGAATTCAGACACGCCGATTCTGAATTCGGATACGGCAAAGTCGTCGCAATGATCTAGCACCATATAGGTGTTTTTCGAAGTACAGTTGTACACTTGCATGCATTAATTGATGCATAATCACAAAAAGAAAACATTTTTGTGCATAATAATACTAAAAAGTATTTTGACACATTTTTTGGTAAGCCAGGGTACAGCGCTGAAAAAAAAAAATAATTAATTCAACAAAATGGCGAATTTTCATTTGGTACCCCAGGGTACCAAATACTGCATCATATGTGGGACCTCTGGGTTATTAAAGCTTAGCATCTACTGAATTCAGATTTGCCAAAACCCAATAAATCATTCTCTCAGCACTATATGGTTTTTGTGATGATGCGTCACATTTTACCTTTAAGCTGTCCTACAACGATGCCATCTATTACGTATTGCAGTCTTCCTATCGAGTTATCGTAACACTAAAACATTACATTGATATATATAATTCGCCATACACTTTGTACCTAATTACATGACAATTATCTACGAAAAAAAACAAACAAACAAACAAACAAAAAAAAACAACAACCCCAAAACGAATAAAATGTAGAACTGTAAAAGGTAATGTTGCCAAATACAAATGGCTGTAAGTAAATTGTTCTTCCTTTTTACAATGATCTACAGCTTTATACACTTTATAGTGTCATGAAGCACCTCACAGAAAAACAAAAATATCAACATGTTTTAACTTTTCTGGAAAACGGAAGAGCACTTGCCTTACTACTTCCAAAAGCTAGGGGAATGATATATCCTCATCGTATGTCGGGGAGAAGTGGAAGGAATGTGTAAATTCTTTTTTTTTCCTTTTTTTAATGTAACTATGCTGGAGGGATGGGTATTGAAGTAGGAAAAGTGGCGTGTTGTGCAAGTGTACATCATATGTGACCGTGCACCTCAAAACGAACATAAAGTCGCACACACTGATTTTGCGTGAGTACTGAAAATAAGTGAAATTGGTCAACCTAGCCGAACTTGACTTTTGCATATTTTCTGAAAGAGCGGGTCTTCTTTTACGTTATGCTATAATTTGGTATCATAAAACGGGCAGAAAAGTGTGTTTTTTTAGCAGTTTATCTCGAACATTTTTGATAGAATAGTGTGATTAGGTGTGTCTTAGAATCCCTTTTTCATTTCTGAAAAACCTTGTCCACACTCTTCACTTTCAATTCTAACAACTTTTGAAAGGATAGTGCTACTGCTTTGAAAGTTGGCATTAATTATGTACAGAATGTGTTAATGAGGCATGCTTAATTTAGGTTTAATCTCATGATCCCTTCATTGTTGTTACTCTGAGGGTTTACTTCCTGTTTTTTGTCCCATTCATCGCACAGCCAGCACGGTTTGATAAAGATTAAGCGCTTGAATAGACACTGTACTTCAGAGCCTCTTTTCTCAGTTCACACTTTTCCGGAGTTTGTGCTTTCTTTCCAATATATAGATAGGTTACGAGAGTCCATTTGATTTGAGTTATACATCATTTTAAAGCTTAAAGTATGCTTTTTCAGAATATGGTCTTACCTAAAAATTCATGTCTGGCGACTTTTTGTTTGTTTTGAGGTGCAGGGTCACATATGAAAGAGTCTGAAACACCACAATCCTGTGTTCTCTGTTCCACTGAATAATTCATAAGCATTTAATAGGATATTGGATTGTTGATGAAGTACGGATTATCTGTTTTAATATATATTAACCTTTGACATTCATGTGGTCTTTTGATATCAGGGTCCCCACGCCGCATCAAGGACTTCTCCGGCGACATCAAGGACTCTGAAGTGTATGACATACTCCTCAGGCAGATATGTCCCAGTGAGATTACTCTCCAACGTTTCGATATCAAGCAGGTATTGGTCACCCCTAAAATATCGGTTGTTGTAATTATGTTTGTTTGTCCATTTGAGTGTTTATTTGTATGTTTTCTGTTTATTACAGTTGAACCTCTCGTATCCGGACAAGTCGGGACCGGGGCTCATCCGGATAAGGGATTTGGCCGGATACGGGAGACTCGATGCTTTATACGCGTACATATACATACACATGTACTGATGTAGCGAATTGTAGTACCACATGTAGTAATGTGTATACTGCAACCTTTCGTTGTTACATTTGGGGATGTTTGGGGATGTTAATGTCTGAAGGTAAGCAATTTGGAAGGAAATTTGATGTAATGTATGTTAATCATGTTCGAAGTAATATGTAATTCATGTGTGTTTGTGTAGGAGTTCTCAAGGAGTTAGGAATCCCCCTTTCCTCCCGTAATTATCAAAACAAAAATCACGGCGAGATTGCGTCCGTATAATAGAGAGATCCGGATAAAGGGAGGCCGGATAAGAGAGGTTCAACTGTATATTCATTTTAATTTCAAAAAGCCTGTATGTGCTGGGTACTAATAGCTGGAACTTGTTCATCAACATTGATTGTTTTGAATTGATTTCTGAATTTCTTTTCCATACATAAATGAAATACAAAGTCAAAAGTCAGATGATTCCTCCAAACCTGACCTTAAAAGTTGGGCAGCCTAGTCAGGAGTTACAATGTGTATTAGTCCAACAGGAAGACCATGGTGATTGTGTTGATTAAAGGGATACGGTATTCCAAATGTTGTACGGGTAGCTGGCATGTCATTACAAAAAGCACTATTACATTTGTAAGTTGTACATGTGAAATGTTTTCTTCCAAATGATCAGGAACGGTTACCTATTGGGAAAGCTGATCACTTCATTAGAAGATTGGCTCGCCCTTGTTACATCAGGAGGATATTCATAGGGTCTGCTTTGATATTATTTCATAGTGCATAAACTGTAGCTTCATACCGGTGCGTAGCACACTCTGTCAATGTGTGTGCGCACACTTGTACAGCATTCATTGCCAGCTGGAATGCCATGTAGAAAATAGACAAGACGTTTCTGGAGTTGCTTTGAGCTGTAAAATCTTCAAACATGATAATGCAGGTTAAAGCAAATCTTTACCTGGCAATACAGGACATTCAGTTTATAACTGTGGTTTTCTTTATTTAGAAGTCGCAAGATTTTGATATCTGGTTTTACAGTATTTGATGTGATTCGATGGCATTTTTTCACCAAATGCATTTTACTGTACATGCATTTGATAAACACAAATAATTATGCATACACGTATGGATTGTACATACATTTTGTGTGGATCGTCATATGCTATCAAAAGCTTGACGGGAATGTTTGTATTTTTTTCTCTCTCTCTCCCTCTTTCTATCTATCTCTCTGTCTCTCTGTCTTTTTCTGTTCCTCCTTGTAACTCTGTCTTTTTGTCTTACTATTTCTGTTTTTATTTCTGTTTTTCTCTCATTTTCTTTCTCCAGCAATCAAATATGGAGAGGCGGGCAGAGCTGGTGTTGGGAAATGCTGACCTTCTCGGCTGCAAGGCGTTTGTCACACCCAAGGTATGTTAGTCACAGCCAAGGTACGTTAGTCACATCCAAGATACGTTAGTCACAGCCAAGGTATATTACATGTAGTCATATCCAAAGGTATGATAGTCACAGCCAAGGTACGTTAGTCACAACCAATATGTGTTAGTCACAGCCAAGGCTCGTTAGTCACAGCCAAGGTACGCTGGTCACATCCAAGGTACGTTAGTCACAGCCAAAGTATATTAGACTCAAAGTATATTAGTTTCTTCTTAGATGAGGCCGAGATTCACTTCACGCCGGGGTATGTTAGTCACATCCAAGATACGTTAGTCAGAGCCAAAGTGTATTAGACATATCCAAGGTACGATAGTCACAGCCAAGGTATGTTAGTCACAGCCAAGGTACGTTAGTCACAACCAATATGTGTTAGTCACAGCCAAGGAACGTTAGCCACAGCCAAGGTACGTTAGTCACAGCCAAGGTTCGTTAGTCACAGCCAAGGTATGTTAGGCACAGCCAAGGTACGATAGTCACAGCCAAGGTACATTAGTCACAGCCAAGGTATGTTAGTCACAGCTAAGATACGTTAGTCACAGCCAAGGTACATTGGTCACCATACATTGTACAGTCAACCTACTACAGTGACCACCTGTCTGTACCAACCATCTACCGTTTTCGACCACTTTATTTCCTCTGAACACGGGTGCTGCTAGTAACAGTAATAGTTTTCATTTCCTTTTATTCCTTAATTTAAGCAGAACACATACAGTTATACTTAAGTCCAGAGACTGTTCTTCCGCAGGTCCGTGCGGATATAAAATACAACATAAATGTATCAGAAATTAAAAAAAAAAATAATAATGAAAATAAATGAAATAATAATTAAACATTTTTCATTGTAGGATATCGTGGCAGGAAATTCCAAGCTGAACATGGCCTTCGTGGCAAACCTCTTCAACCACCACCCTGGTTTGGAGCCTCCAGGAGAGATTGAGTATGAGGAGATCGAGGAGACGAGGGAAGAGAAGAGTAAGGACTGCATCCCAACTTGTTACCATGGAGACCAGGCCCCATGGAACACTAGTGATCTCTATGTTGTCAGTTCTAATAATGGGCTATCCACTGCATTTTTTTTTCTCATTATCTTATTACAGTTGAACCTCTCGTATCCGGACAAGTCGGGACCGGGGCTCGTCCGGATAAGGGATTTGGCCGGATACGGGAGACTCAATGCTTTATACATGTAGAGTCTACATATACATACACATGTACTGATGTAGCCCATTGTAGTACCACATGTAGTAATGTGTATACTGCAACCTTTTCATTGTTACACACAGTAACAGACCCCAAAATAGAGGTTCGTGTTTGCAAGAATGAAATCATTTTCTTTTATAAATTCTTGGGATGATTTACCTAAATAATTATTAAGAAATGTATCCGTTGGGAATCCCCCTTTCCTCCCGTAATTATTAAAAAAAGATTTAAAAAAAATCACGGCGAGATTGCGTCCGGATAATAGAGAGATCCGGATAAAGGGAGGCCGGATAATAGAGGTTCAACTGTATGTTGAATTTGATTGACTGATGGGCTATCCACTGCATTTGTTTTTCATATTCTCATTATTTTATTGTATTGAATTTGATTTTTACTACCATAATAAAAACAACACTAAAGAACCCTGATGGGATGTTTCAAAATTTTCAACTATCCACTACCTTATTGAACCGTTTTCATGTGCCCAGGCACATAGTTATTAACGTGACATGTGTTTTTTCATCAGCATCCTGTTATTCCTCCAATAATTGACCTGTTTGTAGATTACCAAGCCCACTCTATAGATTTATTGTCTGGCAGTGTGCCTCCGTACAACAGAAAGGTCATCATGGTGCGACACAATAAGCCAGGTCATAGTTAGCACTAGTCTGCAATGACCTCTCCAACCACAGACTTTGCAAAACATGATAAAAATAGTCTTCAAGAAGAGCAGTTGAAAACAGCCATGCAGAAAGTGGTCCTATTCGACAGAGATTTTTTCTCATTAGTCAGTTGAATCGGAAGCAAAATTTGTTGCTTCTGGACACCTACGGAAGTGTATCGGATCACAGTCTGGTGAATCTGACTTGGTCGACTATCGGTCTTTTTCCTTTTCTTCTTATATGTCTTTCTTCTACTTCTTCGTCTTCATTTTTCTTCTCTTCCTTTTTTTCTTTTGTTGGGCTAGTAATGTACTCCGCATTAGCTTTTATATGGAATGAATATTCAGAAAAGAACAGGATGATAATGTTGTAAAATGTCTGTATGTTTGATTGCAGCATTCCGCAACTGGATGAATAGTTTGAACGTCAAACCTCACGTCAACTATCTGTACTCGGACCTGTGCAATGGGCTGGTCTTGCTACAGGTGGGGCTCGCTCAACTATACTTTCTTTTCTTCGTGCTAAGAAGCAGAGCAGGTTCATTTTGTAGTTCATTTATCTATCTATTGTCATGAAAAAGGAAAAGAAATCCAGAAAATATATAATCATACAATGTATCTTCGTATGTGTACAGTTGGATGTTTGATCTTTCTATGTGATAATTTGACCTTTTGACCTGTTGACTTTAAATGTTTGACATCTGCTAGCCTGGGATGGTGAATTCTTTGACCTTTGACCATATGATATATTTGATTGAGGTCTGTTTGCCTTGGATAATGAACTGTGACTGTATGATTCTTTAGCCTTTTGACTTTTGACCTTTTGACCTTTGTTAATCTTTTATAGTTGATTGATATCTGCTAGCCTGGGATGGTGCATTGGGATTGTATGATTGCATCATTGACCTTTGATTGTATAGTACCATTTCATTTGATTGAGGTCTGCTCTCCTTGGATGATGAACTGGGACTGTACTATACTATACTATACCTTTAGCCTTTTTGACCTTTTGACTTTTGACCCTTGTATAGTTGATTGACATCTTCTCGCCCGAGGTGGTACATTGAGATTGTATGATTGCATCGTTGGCCTTTAATCGTGTATTGATACATTTGATTGAGGTCTGCATTCCATGGACGGTGATCTGGGGTCTGTATGATTGTTTTGACCTTTTGACCTTTTGACCCTTTTCTAGTTGATTGACATCTGCTCGCCGGGGATGGTGAACTGGGACAAGGTGAATCAGGGCGAGAAGCTGAAGAAGATGGGCGGCAACATGAAGAAGGTGGAGAACTGCAACTACTGCATCGAGCTCGGCCGCCAGATGAAGTTCTCCCTGGTCGGCATCGGGGGCAAGGACATCAACGATGGCAATGACAAGCTGACCCTCGGTATGTTAGAGAAAGAGGGAGAGAGAGTTGGCTTATACTTAATTTATACACAAAGTTGGGCCCAGGAGCACTCCTTAAGATTTTCAACTTATGCTCCACTGAGCCTGTTCATGCAGAAAATCATTGCTGATTGCCAATTAAAAGCAAAATAAAAACAAAACAAATATTTTATTGTACACGTACAATATTGTACTTGTTGCGGACATGCGTTGTGTTAAAGGGGTAATGTTATTTCCCCTGCTTTCTGAAAGAGCTATTTAATAGTCAAAAGTGCTCTTTCCTTGTGTGAAAAAAAGTGCAAGCATGCTTTATCAAAATGTGAAAAGGATGGTGATGACAGTGGTTGATATTTCCTTCCGTCCAGCCCTGGTCTGGCAGCTGATGAGGGCCTACACACTCCGCATGTTGCAGAACATCAGCGGCTCTGAGAAGGCTGTCACCGACGCAGAGATTGTGGACTGGGCCAACCAGAAGGTACATTTATTTGCTTCTCCACATGAATCTGGGCCCAGTTTCATAAAAAAAGATGATATGATAGCAACTCTTTGTTGGAATGGCAATTGTCATGTTAACGAGAAGAATGCAGCTTCCCGATTGGCTGTTTCTATGGGAAGTTGCTATTCCAGCAAGAGTTGCTATCCTAACATTTTTTTTATGAAATGGGGCCCAGGTGGGGTTTCGAACAATCATGTAGAGCTCTGTGTCAATTAAGAGGTTCTTGTTTTAGAATACAGTCTGTGTCGTCATATATGTCTAATGACTTGCTTTTATAGAAAAATAAGACAAAATGACAGCATCAAAATATTAGAAAGAAGAAGAAGAAGAAGAAGATAAAAAGGTACCCTGTACAAATGGATGTGGCGTATTGGCACAGACAGAGTATTGTTAAAGTGAAAATTTCGGCATTAGTGATTTTTCATGCACATGTATTAGTAAAGAAGATGAATTTGGCATGTTTTAATTTGTGGAATAAAAATTTAAAATGTGACTGGCCAGCTTGGAACGAACAAAAAAAGGAAGTCAAAATGAATGTTTGACTTTTTTTTTACATAGATTCGTTTAAAACCGTGAGCTCTAAGCTTGATAGATACTTGTTTAAATAGGATCATCTCAACCCATTCAAAAAGTGTTTAAAAGATGTAAAGTTATCGTAACTTAGGTTCCATCATATTTCTTTAGCATTCTCAGATTCCAGCCTTCATGGGTCGACCTCTATGTTGTACATGTATGTGTTTGCAATATTCTGTTACACGTGTATGTTTCCTGGCGAGATATCATGTATTAATTCATATTGCTATATTAGATGTATTTTTTGCACCAAGAAACATGAAAATGAATTCAATCATAAAATAGAATTTCCCTTTCCATCATTCTGTTTGATTTCTGCCCTGATGAGAACAGCTTGAGCAAGCAGGCAAGGACTCGCGCATCAAGTCCTTCCAAGATCCGGTGATCGGCGACGGCCGCGTCATCATGGACCTCGTGGACGCCATCTCTCCTGGCAGCATCAACTACGACCTCTACATCGACCCCAACGAGGGAGCTGAGGATGAAGACGTATGTGTAAATGAATCCTCCCTCCTCCCCCCTCCCCTTCGCTCCACTCTTACAACTCCACCCTTAGAACTCCACTCTTTTTATTCTACCTATGTCATCCCGTCCTTGCAACCCCACCCCCACAACCCCATCCTTGAACTGCCATCATTGGAAACCCCCTGCTTATGTAAATTTCCTCCCTTACAAGCCTGCTGTTTAATACAGCCCCACTCCTTTAAAGGGATGATATATTTTTTGGTTGAGATGGTGATTCAGGTGTACACGGTAACTTTTTGCAAGGTAGTTAGAAACCACTTTAAAAATTGAAATATTAAAGAGCATAGCTTGCAATACTGCAATACAATAGTGCTAGACCGAGATCTAATGTTAGATTAGGCCCCACTGACATTTTGTCTAACACTAAACAGTTAACTCTGACTCTGTAACGTTAGATCTGGTACGCGGTAGACCTAGATCTAGACTAGTGTATTAATACTAGTGCTCATCTCATTTCATTATTTCTACTCATATTTTCAGCTCACCTAGATTTTCTGGTTCTGGCCAAAGCCATGGCCACCATGACTTTTCCTCTGCAAATCATGATAAATTTGCAGGCATGCCTGGACCGCAGAAAATTTTCAGTCACTGTGTGACTGCATGGTTAGCACTGTCACTCAGACTGTACCAGACCTGTACTGTGCAAGTGGTGACTACTGTGATGTGATAAATTCTGCAGTGCAGTGTCGTAAGCGTGCTGCAAAATTTATGCGCATGCAGCATGCGTATTCTGCACTCTGAGCGCGCTCAGTTTGCCAGCTTTGCTAGTCTCCAGAAAGAAACTTTTTCTACAACTTGTCATATGTGACCCGCTACAACAAAAAGGTCCTAAAGTCGCGCACGGTCGAAGCCGTGAAAATCAAGTTTGAAGTCAGAGCATGATAATTGGTCAAAACTTGTGATTTTCTGATTTTGACATATTATTGGAGTCTGACATGTCTTCTATCATCTGTCGAAATTTTGAAGCAAAATGATGAAAGGAAAGACCAAAAAATAGCGTTTTTCTGGGCCATGTTTTTTGGGTTTCAACCAAGCAGAAACCGGTTCGAAAATTTGGATTGAGCGCCACAGATAAGCTCCGCCCCTAACAACGACCGGAGTGATCTCATTGGTCAGTTTGCTGCTTGCCGCTAACCGAAGCGTGAAGCTCGCACACTGCCAAGTCGACTGGTGCGCTATGCCCAGCCGCTTCTCCTGGCATCCTGGTCACTGATTGGTCGGTGAGGAGACCGCCGACGCTGTGCTTGAATGAGCATTTCGGGGGTTGCCAGGGTTTACCTTCTATTGTCCGGAGGTGAAAACTGACTCGCGTGTCCCTTGATCGCGATTGCGTTGCAAGGAAAACTTTTAGGGCGCTTTTCTCGAAACAGAGATTTCCCATACGTCTCGACATGCTCTCTTTTAAACATCGATATCTCCGCAGCCGATTATTGTCATAAGATGTGTTATAATTATATCAATTTAAAGCAGAAAGATTAGGGAATTTTGTCATGCAATTTTCAAATAATCGACCTCACCCGACTGTAGGATTATTTTGTTGTAGCGGGTCACATATGATTCCCTGCGGGCAGAGTCAAGTTACTGGTGAAACAATCTTTTAATATCTACTCCCCTACATTATAGAAGAAACTGCTGTTTAAATTGTTTTAAAAATTGATAGAATTTTTTTTTAAGATATTAGAAAAAAAAAATATACAGGAAGGACTACAGAGTCTGAATGATTAGACTAAATTGTTAATTACTGCTTTCTTCCGCAGGTTTTGTTAGTTACTGCTTTCTTCCGTGGGGAAACTTGCAAAGTTGAATCAACTGGATACAGTTACTGCTTTTTGCATAAGTGAAAAATTGTATTTTTGGTCACTTTCTATTTATTTTTTTTTTTTTGCATAACTGACTTATTCACATTCAAGAGCATTGGGTAAACTATTCATTTTTGCAAAAAAGTAAAGATTCATAAAAATGTCGGTTACTGCTTTTTTCCGTAGGGGGGGGGGGGGCAGAATATTCTATGAGGAATTCAAAGTTTGTTTGATGAAAATTGGATTGAAGTGGCTGAGATATCAAAAAAAAAAAAAAAAAAAAAGAAGAAGAAGAAGAGGAACTAAGAGGAACTAATGAAAAGGTTGGGCTAGAACCAATTTGCTTTGCTTTGTTTTTGGATAATGTACAAGGCATTGTATCACAGCCATTTCAAATATGTTTCTAGTTGGTTCCTCATTGGTTGTACCTGATTTTGATATGTGATTGATGGTGTTTTCTAATCTTCTCCTATTTCACCCCTCCCCCCCCCCCCCTCCACCCCCATGCAGCAAGTGTACCAGAATCGGCTGCAGAATGCCCAGTACACCATCTCCATCGCTCGCAAGCGAGGCGCCATGGTCTACGCCCTTCCCGAGGACATCGTAGAAGTCAAACCCAAGATGGTCATGACGATCTTCGCCTGCCTCATGGCACTCGCCCTTGGCACGGAGAGAGAAAACTCAAAATAGATGGCGACCGTAAGATGGATCCTCCAGTGCTGGTGGGGAAAAAAAAAATGTAAGCCTTTCGCAAGAAAACAACCAAAAAGACTTGTACCACAATATGATGTTTGTACAATGCTATTGTAATCATGCACTAAATTTACACCTTTATTCCCTTTATTTTCTTTTGTAAGGGTTATAGAATGTGTACAGCTGTAGTTGCACAATTTTTTGTTGCTATTAAATCACAACATAATATGGGATTTGGATATGGTTTCCATTCTTTTCTTGGACATGGAGAATTTTTGCGTATGTACAAAATGTATTTTGAGATACCATGTAGTTGTCCGTTGTATCCTCTGGTTTTCCCTTACCCTAGTAGAGTACAGTGGGTATGGGTGAAGTCAGTTTTATGTGGCTACATGCTTGCATCCAAATGCAACTATGCTGAATATCTGTCAACATGTAAAAGGTATTGAGTGGCATTAATGCCAAAGGGTCAGATAATTCAGTCAGGAAGTCTATTTTTTGAAGTGATCAGTATCAATGCATATAAAAATATGTACAATAGAATAACTTTAGGTGTTTTGTTTACAGTTACTGTAATTTCGAATCTCATCCACAGAGAGATATAGAGGTAATGTGAATAAGAGAAAGTCGTTTATGTTACTCTTTATAAAAAGATACAAAAGTCACATTGTATAGTTCTATTTTCGTGCAGGATGATGCGTATGTTGCAAGGCATGCATATAGTGTAGTATATTTGTCAAATGGAAGAACCAGGGTTTGTGTTGCGAAAACAAAAGCGAGCTGACATTTTGATTTAATATTTCATGTTATTTCCTTTCCATTGTAGGTTGGACATCTCTGTATGAATACTGTTTTACAACATGTCTGGAAAAAAAAAAAATGATTGCTTGTTTTCTGATGTGGATGCCATTCCTGCAAAAATGTATCATTCTTCTCAATTTTGCAGTGAAATGCATGTTATCTGGGTCCATATTCTAGATTCATAAGTGCCGCATTCTTATCAGCGTCCATAATATTGGTGTGTGTGTGGGTGTGTGTGCATGGGTGTTCCTCTTTACACAGCACAATATGCCTATATGATATATCTTTTTTGATGTACGTAAATAACCCTCAAATGCCAAGCGTGATATTATCCCATTTAGTACAGATTGATTTTAGCTACAACACGCATTTTCCATAGACACCTGCCTGAGTATACTCGGGACTTGTCTTCAACGGGTTAAGAAGCAAAGCCCATTACATCTGGACATGTCATACTGTATCTGCAAGTCCTATCGATTTCTGAGTGTGTCAGTTGAATTGTTTCTGAATGTTCTAATGTTTATGTGATAGAAGGGAATACACTGTTAAGTCTGCAGACTGATGAAAGTGTCTTTGCTACTTTCAACGATGTATTAGGCAGGGCTCGACACTAACGGTGGCCCAGTGGCCCAGGGCCACCAAAAACGCACGTCGGGCCACCAAAATTTCAAAAATGAAGAATTTGGCGGCCTGATCGGGCCACCAAAAAAGGTCGGATGTTTGCCTTTGGGCCACCAAAAATAAAAGTTAGTGTGGAGCCCTGTATTAGGAAACAGCTCTTTTCTTTTTTTTTCTTCTTTTTTTTTTTTCATCCAACATTGGAATCCTTTTCATGATTTCAATTGTACGTTAATACAGGATGTCTACCATTCTCTCTTAACAAGGCCTTTTGATATAGAGACAATTTTTTTAGTCATGAATTGTCCACTAACATGATGGACAACTACAGTATCTAAGACTGGTAGAGTTTCTAACTCCCTTTTCCTTGCACCTCGTAAATATGAATTAGAGATTTTTTTTTTTCTTTTTGTTCTGTCTACATTTTGGACATTCTATGGAAATGTAAAATAGATTGTTGAAATACAGGTGTGTGGGGGGGGGGGGGGGTACATTTCTGTCCTAATTCATCTCTATGATTTCCCATTGTGTATCACTTGTTGCAGCATGGTACAATTTACTGCTTTTTGATTTGATGATAAATGTTCATCGTTAATCATTCCAAGCAATGCTAACACTGTAAACGCACTACTCATTAGTGCTACAACATGTAGCTGTAAAATGGAGATATGTTGCCTGATGAAATTATGCTCTGAGCATTTAAATAGCAAAACAAAGAATCTCTTCTTTTTTTCTCCCCCATTAGAATAGTAAAGCCTTTATACTGGTATTAACTGTTCTTTTATTTTTTTTTGTGTTTGTTTGGTTGTTTTTTTTTTTTTGTGGAACAGCGCAGGCTTGATTTTGTCCACAGCTGCATCGCTATATAACCCTAGTAATATCGCAGCATGGTGTGTACAGATGGAGTCGATATGAATGTTGTGTAACCTTGAACAGTATTTAGACACGGCTGGAGGTATAGACTACTAGTCTTTCATGTTTCATGATAATGTAATTATCAGTCTCAACTAGGTTCACATCCAAGCTCTGTATGGTATAAAACACAAAAGCATACACAGGTTTGACTGTGTCTAGCGGAATAGCTGTGATACATCTCCTCGCCACAGTTTAAAACTGATGGTATAAAACTTTACTGCATTTTAATAGCCCTTACACTTATGTAGATTGTATGAATCAATTTATCCAGATGGACCAGTTCTATAAAGAGCAAATTAAAATATTTCTATTTCATTTTTCCTCTCCTATGAGTGATTTAGGTAAATTGCTCAAAGCATTGATTGAAGTTGGTAATACATGTTGCCTACTAGTCTGCCATGATTATGAGAAAAACGTGATGTAAATCGAGGTAGATTAGAGCGAAATCATGATTCATGATTTTGTTTTCTACGCAAGGGTACGCATGAAAACCATTCCCACCATACACACACATTCCTCAATCAATCTCTATTTTAGCTCAACATTTTTTCACTTTGTATCTTTCATCACAAGAAGTGCCACATCATAGCCTGCTATTACAAATGTTCTTTCATTTTTTTAATCTTTACTGAAACGTTTGTAAACTACCAACATTGCTACCATTTCTGTTTGATTTTTTAAAATCAGGATCCAGCTTCTCATATCAAACTGGATCTCTTATTGACATGTATTTTATTTAAGACATTCCTGCTTATACCAGAGTTTATGTTTGATGTTTACTTCACTACATTAAATCAGCTGGGCATAGAAAGGTTGTGTTCAGATATGACCCCTTCGTTCCAATCCCAGAGTCATGTCTGAGATGGGTTGTATAAGATACTACCATGTACAGGTGTATGTCCTGTTTATTATTGAGAGATTGAGTCAACAATAATGATGTCACATGGATTACAAAAATAATACAAGCATACTACAACAGTTGATTTAGGAAGACTGGATTGACCGTTAAGATGGAGGGCAATATGCTACAAGCTTGTGACGATTTGATTGTACAATGACAATAAATATTAAATGGTGATACAAGAAACAAAGTTTCAAGTTGTCAGGTCCAAGCAATACAACAGGGTATTGGGAAAAAAAAAAGTTCCATGGAAAGTGTTAGAAAGTTTTCGTATCATGTTTCAAGCAGCTTTGTCAGATGAGTAGTTGATACTTTTCTTATACCAACAATGTATGCTGTGTTTGTATGCTATCTACATGCATGTGGCCTTGTTATTGTCTCTACACATTTGTGTGTTCTAGGATTTTTTTTTTTTTTTTTTCATGGAAATGATTAACAATTTCTTTGCCTTTCTGACATTTGCTAATTGTAACCAATGGTACTGCTTTCACATTTCCTGAATTACAATTACTCTTGTGGGGGATTCCTGCCATGCATGCATTGTGGGACACGGTAGGCATTAAGAGAACAATTGCCCAATCATAGACCCAATGTGCACATTGTGCGTAACGGGTTTCAGTGGATATGTCAGACACAAATTATTTAACAGCTTGTGTTTCTAAAGGCTGTTCATGTTCTACAACACCTCTCTTATCACTTAATACTGAACATGTCACAGTAAACCAACCCATACAAATGAGTCGATGATATGGAGGGTGTATAAAGGAGGCTTTGCTTGTATATATTTTGTTTTTACTTTCTGGTACAGGAATTCACAAGATTTTCCTCTCTGCAAAATTATGAAGAAAAATATGTCAGCGTTACTTCATATATCTCGTTTCTTGGTATCATGTTTCTGTTGAATCTGTCACTCTCTCTTTTGAGCCATAATGTCAGACTGTACAACAGACAATCAGATAGTGAATCTCTGTCTAATGCTGCAAACTTTGGAAAAGGATTGATTCAGATTTGTTAAACCAGGATATTTGACATCAACCAGAAGTGATGCCATGGTAATTGACCAATTATTAATCTTTGCTTTGACATAGAGGATCTTCATATTTTATTCTCTTTTCGACAGTATCTTTCAAATTCCTTCATACAGTAAACCTTACTTGCAAAAGACTTCACCCGACTTTCAAAACTGAGCTACAAACACCCATTATAAGAGATAACTTTTTTATATTAAAATGCAGTAGCATGGATGGGTCTGCGGTTTGTAGTTTTGTTGTAGAGTTTACGTCCAATATGTGTATATTGTTCTGTTCTGGTTTCTTTTTTATTTTGTGCGGTATTTAAGGCCTAGAAAATGAATCTAAATTGTTTGATACAGAGTGGTCTGTACTCTTTGCTCTTTCAGATTATATAACAACACTGTGTCTTGTTGAGCTTGCATGTCAGCATTTTAGCTCTGTCTCGTTATAATTTGCAGCACTTCAAGTCAGGCATGGCTTGTGTCAATAAATGATCTGCAAGATGTGTACACATGACAACATTATCTGGACTAAAATGACTTTGTTCTTCTTTTTTTCGTGTGTCTTTTTTATGTTCATTGTGGCTTGTGTTTCAAGCATGGTGTACGTTAAGAGTGGCAGATGCGTAGGCCTACTGTTGAACGTGTGTTGAAGGGAATTCCCCATTTTGTGTTGTCTCCTCCTGAAAAGCTACCAAGTTTTTTTGTGCATTGTCTGTTTTGTTTGTTTGCTTGTTTGTTGTGTTTGAGTATTAAACATTTTAGAAGTCTATGTTTACGTGTATATCTGTGCCCCTTAGACCACTACAGATGAGAAGCATGGCAATGAGAGTCGTTTTGAAGAGTCCTATGACACATAAAGTGCTGAATAATGTTTGACTAATGTTGGAAGAAAAATACATGTATGCTAATTTCTTCTGTTGTTTGTCCATGCATATATATATTTTTCCTCTCTCTAGTCTGCCCAAGCCAATAAAATCTTTGAATCTGAACTTATCCAAAAGGATATGCAGTGGTCAGAAATAAAATCAAGCATAATTTATTTTAAATCTCACTTGCCCGATCTGGCCGTCAAAAACCTTCTTTGCTTTAAGTTGGTGGACCAACACCAATTGTTATTTGCCTCCGGCTACTTCTAATGTCAAGCTTTACATAATGCCCCCCCCCCAAAAAAAAAAAACAAAAACAAAAAACAAAAAAACAAAAAAAACAAAAAAACAACAACAATAAATAAATAAATAAATATATAAAAAATAAAAAAATAACAATTTCATAGCATCCTCCAGTGTTGATTGGTTGTTGTATTCTGCCAGTCAAAGAACTTTTGCACTTTATTTATTCATTTCTCTAGTATGATCATGGATAGGTGTAATTCATAGTAGAGGTGTGCAAATCTGTCTAGTTTGTTTATCATGACAGGTGATTTTCTTGTCATGCCTACTGTGAAAGAGAGAATCTATTTGGTTTATGGATAGCAACGTCAAAATGAAGCATAGTTGGAGTACTCTTTCTTGATTTTTGATCGATCTTGAAACTTATGAATTAAGTTTTAGTTTGTTAGTTGGAGCATGGATACATTGTAGCTCTCCTCAATTTACACACAGTATATACGTGTATATTAAAACCAGGTCTTGATTTGATAATCCTGCTAACTGTCCGTACAAAGAAAGGCATGATTCTGTAATGATGCATTGTGTGACTGGTGTGTTTGAACTGTTGTTGTCATCGTAATGTTTTTTTCTTGCCATGAATTTTCAAGCTTTTTGTCAGTCCTCATCAAGGATTTAAGCTTTGAATTTCATACTGCATGACTTTACTTGCAACTAATTTACATGTATCTCTACAGAGTAGCAATGGGTAGATGCTCAATGAATTGGTGCCACCCCCTTGAGTGCAAAATTAACCCATTCATTTTGGAACCTGTTGGCCTGTTGTATTCTGTCCATGGGGATTTCAGAAATTAGTATGGCACAGGTTAATCTCGGTCTGCAGCTGTTTTAATAAACAGTTGTCATTTTTGCTGAAGATTAGGTGCATCAGTCAAGATTAGATATTGGTGCTTTAATCTTAAAACTAAATCACACTGGAAAAATAATCCCACAAAAAGTGATGGAGTACTTTTCTTATTAAAAAACAAAAAACAAAAACAAAAACAAAACAAACACACAAAAAACTTCTGTAGAGTGCATCAATCTGCTCGCATACAGTTGAGCAGAGAAAATGCCATTTACACCCCTTGACTTTATACTGTTTGTCTCGGATAAGATGCACAGTGTAAAATATAACTCACATGGCCTTCACTTAAAGGGCTATTTCTTTGCATGAGTGTGATTCTTTTCAAGTGCCGCAACTTGCTGATTTTATGCACAAAGTGTATGAATGTCTTTCACATGAACGTCTCCCATTCCAACGCATTTCACTTTCATCCTCTTGTCCAAATTTTTTGCACATTCCACTTTAAACTCATCACTTTTCCTTATTAGTGCCTAATGAAAACCTTGCAGTGTTCAGACAATATTACCTTATTCAGACTTGTAATGTAACACTCGACATCCCCCATTAGATTTATTGTTTCTCCTAGAGATCTTTTTTTTTTTTTTCATAAGTGTGCAGCACGTTGGGAAAATATTGCTGTGAGAGGAAAATAATGTTGATGTATGTAACCCCCATGGGACTGTCAAGTGCAATATACAATTATGTAGATCACAACAGCAGACAAGTCAATATTTGTTATGAGAAAAAGTATACTACGCACAGATATTTGTTCTAGTGTACTCTAAAAGATGTTGTTTTCTTGACAAGAGTGTTAACAAATCTTCATCATTATCAATATTATTTTTTTGCATACCCTGAAGAAAACCTACATGTACATATTAAGGGAAAGTGATTTCACTATATCACATCCACACACACACACACACACAAAAAAAAAAAACAAACAAACACACAATATAAATTGTATAAATCATATAATATATGATTACATAGTACATTATCTCATTATATGTATATGAACAGGCGTCTTAAATCAATAAGACCACCAAGCAACAATATCACTAATCACATGTACATAGTACCCATGCAATACATGCTATAGGCTTTGGCCTACGGATTAGATCTGGCACTTGCTCTTGGGCGGAAGCTCAGTAGTCTATAGTGGATAAGACCCCTGTCCAGTGATCAGGAGGTTGTAGGTTCAAATCCTGGTTAAGTATGTATGCCCCTAATTTCTTCTGTCACGGCTACCACTAAAAACACTGATCAAATCAGTGTTTATTTACATCCATGTCAGGGCAATTTGTCAATCAGTTTCAATCAAAACATCTCAACACAAGATTTTTTAAATTTGATTAGTTATATAACCCAGTAGGTCACTTGTACATGAAAAAAATATATGTTCATACGTAGTATTTAAAAAAAAAAAAAAATAATGTATGTGCAACGTCAGGTGTTGTGAGTGCCTTAATGTAATGTGTAATTGAAATCAATAAAGATCCCCTGACAAAATTTTCCAACAAATCCATAAATTGCAATTTACCTGTTTGAAGCTTAAACATATCCTCAAGTTGACTGTAAACAAAATGATACACTAGCAGATAACTGAAAAGTCCTGGAAACTACCAGCTAAGTCCATGTACACTTGTACTGTGGTTTCATGCTGTACATTGATATACATGTACTTCTACCATAATTGTTATGGTTGAACATCGGACATCAGCATTCTGTGAAGTTCAGCTGTATTTGCAATTTATTTGTACAGTAAGTTGTTTCCTTTGTTGAATTTACAGGCACCTCTTATTATCTATAAAATACATAGCTGATTTCTTTATTCGTAGGCAAAACAGTTTGAAAAGTTAACATTCCCCCCTCTCTGACAGTGACAAGAATTGAAGGGTTTGTTTGCAAAAACCGATAAGTCCATTTTTGAAGATTTTGAAGTGCGATCTCTGTCATAAAGTTCAAAATAATACCTTTTAAATGATATATTGGTCACTACACAATAATGGTATATTTTTTAAGTTATGGTTAAAAGAAGCAAAAATTTTCTTATTATTCTCTTTATTTTTCTTGACCTTTAATCGCAAATATCTCCATTTGACAAATATGGACTTATCGGTTTTTGCAAACAAACTCTTCAATTCTTCATTTCTTCCTCACTTTGTGTCCATTAATTCAACTAATTCCTCCTTACCTTTCCCCAGTATTTGGTCATGGAGAGAGATTTGTGTGTGTCAATTTCATGACAGCAATGTAACAAGTTCTACATACAGCAAACTTCCTCATGGCCAGATGAGCTGATTGACATGAAAATGAGCTAAACTACAAAATTTGTATGATGTATGCCTGTATAAAGTGTGATGGAATAATATAATGCCAGAGGCCTGATCACCAATATGCAATGAAATACTGTCTTGAGATCATTGGATCAAGAGATTGCTGTTAAGTCCTTTCTTTGTGAAATTAAGTGTGATTTCTTTGCAGCATTGGTTTTCAATTATCGTATGTGTGTGTGTGTGTTTGTGTCAGTCTGCATATAATATGTTGATATGTGTGTGTGTGTGTGTGTGTCAGTCTGCATATAATATGTTGATATGTGTGTGTGTGTGTGTGTCAGTCTGCATATAATATGTTGATATGTGTGTGTGTGTGTGTGTGTGTGTCAGTCTGCATATAATATGTTGATATGTGTGTGTGTGTGTGTGTGTGTGTGTGTGTCAGTCTGCATTTAATATGTTGATATGTGTCTGTGTGTGTGTGTGTGTGTGTCAGTCTGCATATAATATGTTGATATGTGTGTGTGTGTGTGTGTGTGTGTCAGTCTGCATATAATATGTTGATGTGTGTGTGTGTGTGTGTGTCAGTCTGCATATAATATGTTGATATGTGTGTGTGTGTGTGTGTGTCAGTCTGCATACATTGATACATGTGTGTGAAAAAAAAAAACAGTTCGTCAGCACACTACAATGTACATCAAGCACGTAATACATTACTAGTATTCTATTCAAGCCATCAAACACACAATATTGCGTGAAGTTTAATCAATCAGTTAACGATGGCCAATACACTGTATGTATCAAAGCATTCATAGTGGGCTTTCTCACACACATTATGGTGTATTGCACGATACACTAATTAATGAGCATTGAGGAAAAACTAGACACCATATAATTCAAATCCTTCTCGATCTAACATGTCGATAATATCCAGCCCTTATTCATTAAAGTCATTGGATGTCATATAATTCTCTACAATCACTAGGTCTCATTAGGTTCTGGTATTCCTTAACTCTAGATATCCCCCTGGTTTAATACACGGTAGATTATGGACAAAGGTTTTTTTTTTTTTTTTTTTTTTTTTTCACAAGTGTGAGACTTTTGAAAGCCATAAATGACTATTCACTCAAAAGGGAATACACTACACATGTACTTTTAGAAAGGAACAAAGTAGGCATATATTCAAGGAAAACAAGCTTTTCGGCATGATATGTAGGCCAACTATAATACACGTAAGTATGTTGCAAGACCGAAAGCTACTGTATACCTGTAAACGGCAAAGACACCTTTACTGTGCTGGATAATGTGTTGCGTCAAAATTAGATTCAATGCAAGCTTTCCATTACCTTTATATTATACAGGGGACATGAAAACTCCCTTACTCATACATTACGTACAATATGCTTCCTATTAAAATCAGCCATGGTTTTCTTTCATATTACATAGCCTTTTGTTGTCCCAGCACATGAATCTCAAGACGACTTTACATCCCAAACAAGCAAGGTTTTGTGTTCACTCCAATAAAACGCTTCAAGCACGTTTTGCTTTGGTGGAATTTTCCAAAGCACCCATGCGGCATGTATACACTATATTCAACACATTATTCACATTCTACTGCGATGTATACATACACTGTATACATACATGTGAATCAAATACACAAGTATCCTTAATATTACTTGGCATCAGTTTTAATTACAGCTGTGTGTGAAAACAGTTTAATATTCTCTGATTTCTACTGTTAATATTCCTGCCACTTTATTCAAACAATTCTTTGTTTTCCTCTCAACCAATTCAATGTGAAATTTAGCTTCAATTTTGCAGATCAAGGTATAAATGAGAAATGAAGATATTTTACATAATTATACAAACTGTTTAAAAAAAAAAGTCCATCAATTGCAATAAACCTGGATGTACATACATACTTTGTTCACAAATTTCAAATGGGATAGAGTCTCACTTTTGTTTTCTTGGAATTTGAACAGTACACCTTCAGAGATTATTACTGGGAAACCACCAAACCAGGATCAGATCATAGGTTTCACTTTGGCTTCCATGTAAATGTTAAGGGAGGCATCACACATTATCTTGTGAAAATAAGTCAAACACCCTTTTTTTTAATTCTTTATTCGAATTTGATGCGTATAATATTTCATACAACAAAATTCACTTTCACACACACACACACACACACACACACAGGCAGAATGATTGTAGTTTTATGTGCAAACCAAGGTGATATCAGAAAAGCAATGAATATCCATGTCAACTGAAAGTTTGTTGATACATTCACTTTCATTTCAAACATACTCATGGAATATTTTAAATCAAAACACATTTAGCTTTGATTTAAACCTTACATCATCGACATACTGTTGTAGGCACAATAGACTTTAATGTTTTGCATGTAATGCAGCATCAACCACATGCAGTGTGACAAAGAATCAAAAACAAATACAAAATAGAATATTTGCTAAATATGCAGTATAGCCATTTTTTTTCTGGTAGAATAAATAATGCCTCTGGCACCTTGATGTAATCAACCAATGATACTTGACAACCATCAGTGACTGACATGTAACGTTAACCAATTAGCGTATGAGTTGTAGAGAGAGGGTTTTAATATTAATGTAGATTGTTTAGGGTGGAGGTGAATAAGATATGGAGGTGAGAGAAAATTATAACTCAATGCAATTTCTCCTTTGGACTCTGAGGGGAGCAGCCATGCCTCCCAAATCATTATACTCCAGAGCAACTTTTTCTTTAGACTCTGAAGGGAGCAATTATGTTTCCCAAATCCTTCTAACTTCAAATGATGCCTTTCTGAGACTTCTTCTCGCGACTCCAGAGGAGCAGAAATGTTCCAAAACGTCTTAAATGTTTCATAACTTCTCTACAAAACTTCAAAGGGATCAGTCTTGCAACGTAAAACTTTAATATGGTACTTTCTGAGACTTTTTACCAACTTTCTAATACTGCAGCTCCTATATTTATCATATGTACACTTGAGATGCTTTTCTGATTTCCTGATCCCGGGAGCGGATTATGTTGCATCAGCAGTTATATTGACGCTTTTGGACTTCAACAAAAGACGTTGATTTACATCGTATCCCGATAATGTTCCTGTTGCCTATTCAAAGCCGAGACCCGAACAATTACATGGAGTTTGGACGCCCGACGGACACTCTGGATCTTTTGGGGCCAAGCCTGGAGCGCCGCCGCCGTTTAAAGATAATATAGAGTTTTGGTAGCTTGACATCATCTCACGAGTTTGCTTTGTCTTACGACAGTTTGTGTTTCAGGTAAAAGTACATTTCATTTAAGGAACACAATGAGATTTACTCGCCCCGAAATGCTCTCATATCTTAGTAATCATGCAATAACGATTTGGGATTTTTTGACGCTGTACAGCGTCATTTAATAACCGACAAATTTGAAAAAGAGCTGTCCTCGGGTATATCTAGCTCCCTCTGCGACCATTTTGTGTGCAGCTTGTGCAGCTTGTGATCGTGACGAGGATGTTCACTGCAGCTGGATTGCACTGTGCAGAGAGTTAGCAGTGGTTCACCAATGTGTCCTGCGTGCAGGAATCCGGCCGGACAGTACATTTACAGGTGCACAAATCCCTGTATGAAAACCGACACGAAGGTCTGTGTGTGTGCTCTTCATTTACGGTATTACGTATGCACGTATGCATTTGGCGCACAGCAGCATCCCGCCCTTCAGTGTTTACATGCAGTTCAGCGCTGTATTCATTTACATAACAATACGCTAGAACAATATGCGATGTTCGTGATTTGCGTAAATGAGGCTTACCGAAGGGCTTATCGCCACTGCTGCACTGCTGCTGCAGCAGCATGCTTTGAAGCTAATCAGCCCATAGCATGCACCACCAGCATGAATATGCTAGCAGACGCCGTGTGCAAAAGTGTGGAGCTGTTGTGTGTAGAAAGCGAAAGGTACTACTACTACTACTGGTATCAACGTTTACTGATGAGAACAGGCCACGAAAAGAAATGGAAAAAAAGAAAACCGGGCGCGGAAGACCTCGAAGTGTTCTGGATATCAGCGCAAGAAAAAGAGAGAGGGACAAAGAATATCGAGAGCGTAATCGGGACCTTCTACGCATTCGAAATAGAAGTACAAGTCGCTTATCTGTCGACGAAAACAATGTGAAACGCATTCGGGAACTTCAAAACCGATTGACCTTGCGTTCTACCAACGAAGTCGTGGGACTGCTTCTGTCAAGGTTAGTCCATCTTGGCTAGCTGACCGACGTTAGTACCGAGTAAATTTTACTAGATCTAACTAGTATGCTACTTCTACTAACTTCGATGCTACGTTTGTATAGTGCTATTACGTTAGGGGGAGGTCTAGTTACTGGGCCAGTTCACCGATCGATTGGTGGTCAATTATTAATTGAGGATCTGAACCATTGAGACGCCCCCCCCCCCCCCATTTCGTGTTTCACTGGAATTGTTTTATTTTGATGACTTGCGCATTCTTTGCATTGTAAATACAGACAATGGACTCCGCGCACGGTACCATGAGTAACACAAAATGAAGTTTAGTATTAATTCACCTCCATATTAGGTATCTATAACTTGTATGAGTAACTAAGAGAATAATTCCCTTTAACAGCCACAGTTGTTAAAATGGGTTTACAGATGGCAGCTAACCTTTTACTTCATTGGGGCCGCCGACAGGCGGCCAGCCTTGGCAAGGCGTAAATAGTTAGCGCGCGCATACAATGTATTACAATTTTGTTGACTTCAAACGGACCGCTTTCCGGTTATGTCCAAAATTAGATTCAGGTTTGCGCGCTCTCGAGTTACGGTTCCCACGTAGCAGTCGGGCGTGGGAACGGAATGCATACTCCCTTCATTCTGCACTTGGTTTTCATGGAGATCGGGTCATTGGTGTAGCTCGTGGTTCTGCATAGCTATTTCATTCATTCAAGTGCGTGGTTCTGTATAGAGATTTCATTCATTTTAAAGTTTGTGGTTCTGCACAGCTATTTCATTCATAGCCATTTCATTCAAGTTCGGAATGCCCAAGCAGAAGGGGAAACGTGCGAGGTCGGAGTCTGGGGCGGGGCGAGCCCTGGAGCTGGACCCAGCCATCAGAGCCCGGCCGCCGACAGCTCAGGGTAGGCCTAGAAATAGAAGGTCGGCATCGGCGACGGGGCGGGCAAGATAAGGGGCCCTGCAGTGGCCGGGCCTTCCGGGGAAGCTACTGGTGACGGTCTGATGGGGACAAGCTCAGCTAGATTAACTTCCACTTCAGGGGCAGCAAGTTCACCTGCTGCACTGCCGAGGGGCGCTGCATCAGAGACAGCTATTTGCGGTGAGTTAGAAAGTGTGCAAGCCTCTTGGCCCATAGTTTGTAGTGGAGTGAATGAAGCGAATGACATGGCTGTGGATGAAGTTGTGCGGGAGCATGATACCCCCTCATTATTGGCAATGGCAAGGGATGAGTTGGGCTCTACTGTCCCTTTATCGCTTAAGGAAAAAATTTGGAGGGGTGAATAACTAGAGTTAGGGTGTCTGTTAAAAAATGCACCAGCCCAAGGGGATGATCCGGTCATGGTATTAGCGGTGTCTGGCTCGGATACCGTGCAGCTGCAGCCACAGCGCAGGGCCCCGCGCATCACTTCCATTGAGCAATGGACGAGCACCTTTTTGGTTTTTGCATCCATTTCACAATTGGCTATTTAATGTACTGCTTTTTAACCCTATAAAGCCCAAGCTATTTTGACCCTTCCCAGGCCCAAGGGGGGCACATTGTGCCCCCCCCCCCATATAACTTTGTTATTGTTTGATGTTTCATCGTCATATTTGGCACATGGGTAAAGCAACTCATACTCTACATGACCACATACTTGAATTTTTCAAGGTCACCCATAGAGAGCGCCATTCACCAAAATATAAAGAAATACATAGGAAATATGCTAAAAACATGATTTTTCTGTATAATTTCTATATCCCCAGTATATATGTCTTATCATGGACCAATATTTTTCATATTTGCCACAAATGATGTGTAAGTCAAAGCTTATTTTTTGTTATGGTTGAAATTTCTCAAGGTCACCACATGGGGGCGCTATTCATAACAAAATAAAGAAATACATTATGAGACCTTTGATGTATTGTTTGGGATATGTACATGCATAGTTATTATATTTCATATTCCAATAATATTGGAATTTTAAGTTTGCAGATTGATAATGTGATAAACAAATGATATTAGAGGTATAACGTGGGTGCAGGAATCAAAATGACACAAAATAGAACGGCAATCTTTGGAAAATACTGTTATTTTCAAGTATCTCTATTATGTGTATTGTTTTATGCCGTTGTCACAGAAAAACAAAGGAAATAATAGGAAAAACATTTCAGGGTCATAATTACTTCACAGTTTGCTTCTTCAGCAAATTTAAGTCCAGAAATGCCTATTTCATACATTATAATATTGTTAATTGGAATTGGAACAGAAAAATACGCAAAATCTGACTGACATGGTTGTCACTTTACGGTTGCCATGGCAACCAGCAATATCAAATATATCTAAATTATATATCAAAATGTTGGGAATAAGATTTTAGGAAAAGTCACCAAATTTGGTTAAGATTGGATTAAGGGCGAAGGAGGGCGAATGAAAATCTGGTAAGGGGGGCACAATGTGCCCCCCCCCCCCGGGCTTCATAGGGTTAATAGCGGAACTCACGGGAAGGTTTCATGTTGTGGAACTTGTTTGAATAAACTTGAAGTGAAATATTGGCCAGATTTTGCATCTTGCACTATTGTGAATCATTATGTATAGCGGGAAGGGTCACGTACGCGTCCCGCCTGTGAATGGCGCCACGCGCCATTAGATGCAGGGGGGCTTATTGGGATCCCTTGGACCTTAGCTTGGGGGGTGTCGTTGGCGACTCGCCTGTTCTATGCAGTGGGGTCTTCGTATACACCCCTAGCAGGCAAGGGGGGATTCGGAGGGTGCTTGTCTGTAGGTGGCCCTTATGCAGAAAGCATCGGTGAGTTAGCATGGATGGCCATGCATGTATACGATGAGAAAGAAAGAAAGTTAAAGAAAAATCCCGGGTCCTTCCAGGAGAGAGGCTAAGGCAGTACGTGTACAGTACCGTTATGACAGGAGTTGAAATCGAAACACATATTTTATTGTGAAATCATTTTACCAATGACAAGAGTATGGCCATGGTTTATGTATTCTGATGTGTTTATTGATATGTCTATTATCATGGTATTATTCAACCTGATAAGGTGTTGTGTTATGTCTATGACGATGGCATATGTAACCTTATCATAGGGGGTACTGATTTGTTTATTGCCATGGTATATGTTACCTGATAATTTGTTGCAAAAACTGATATGGCTACCGATATGGAAACGGATGATGTGTTGTATTGAAATGTCAAAAATGGCATGTACAAATGGTATCCATTAAAACCTTGTCCTGCAAGCTACAATCCAAATTTAAGGTCTGGAGGTGTCATAGTGGTGTCTGTAATCAAGATATACATCAAAATGATGGTTTCAACCTGTCAGATTTGTAAGATCATAATATAATGTGGCATCCACTTAACTCTTTATGTGCCATGGTGGAAACCCCCTGTGCGCCACGTTATTTTGAGACACGAAGGTAGTCATGCTTTGAGAAAGAATTCAGTTTTTCCAATTGCAATAACTTCTACAAATTTCTGTTAAGGTGGACACAACAGTGAGCAAAGTTAGAGGAATGCCAAACTTTGCTTCGATATAAATTGTATGACAAATCTACTTTCAATTCTTCTTTTGAATGATCAGTTGCTACATTACTGTAAAGGCATGACTTCTGCACATAAAACCCTAAGAGAAACTTTGAATGTACACCCAAATCTAGTTGTGAACACTGCTTGATAGTCAATCACAACCAACATAGAATGCAAGCTGTATGTGAGAGGAACAAAAGCGCGAGAAACACTTTCATTGTACCGCGGGATTAGCGATTTATCGATCGGCTTATTAAAGTGGCTTTGTGTGTTGAGCAGAATATGCGAAGTTGGCACGCCGTCGACTGAGTCGGACGTGCGAACGTGGCACATAAAGAGTTAAATCCAATGTCAGTCGTCTTCATTCAGTGTAAAGAGTTATAACGCATGCTGGAGTGATTGTGAAGGATGTGGTGGTGGTCTATGTGTGAGAAATAAATAATGACTAGTCAACAAGTGTAAACATATAACTTCACACATTTTTATAATTAGGACAATACCAGACCAACCATAATCCAAACCAAATCTATAGCCTAAGCCTATAATGGAGGTAAGGGTTGCACGCATATTAATGGACATTACATTAGCATATGTATAGCGCTTATTAAAATTAATACTCTCCTAATCTCTGATCTCGCACATCATATCCTCTGACATGGCCGGTAAAACACAGGACAAGGTTTGTTTGATGATAGATGAGGATTTGAATGAGCTAATTGATCGTTCCTGATTCTTCCAACATCAAAAGAAGGATCCAGGATGCCATAGGATGCATTAAGCTGTCTGGAAGCACTAGTGGAGTTCTCTGGGACATCTCTAGCTGAACACACTTTCTTTCTTGTTTATAACAGCAAATGACATGGATCTTTGTTAGTAGTTGTTATCAAAAAAAAAAAAAAGAAGAAGAAATGAGTTGGGGCTTTTTTAAGTTTGTTTGTTTCTTTTTTTCATTCATGCAATGGACACAATGTTATTTTGCTCTCACCAAGGCACACCAAATTCTGTGTGAGTTATCAAAGAAAGATACACGATGCAATAGATCATCTCGGAAAGCATGATTGCCATTTCAGAGTGGTGTCTGATGAGATAGACAACGATTCTACAGTACATGATGTAACTGACAAACTCGACACTGCCAGATTAACTGAAAGTGACTATTTTGATGTGATCCCATCCCCTTCTAAAACGTGCTTTCAGAACCTTGTTGCAAAATTAGAGAAGGAAATATCCGTCTATGCAGCAACAGACGATGACGCGACCAATGCAAATGTGCACTATAACAAAGATTTCTTGATGAAAATCGTCCACAGTATGTTACAATCATGTGTCCTGTGGTCGGGGGTGTTTATGGGAGATCTTCAAAAGTACAAGAAAGGTGGTTCTGCCAAGAATTACGTTGATCACAAAATAGAGATTTCTCGGATGCTCCGAACACTTGGGAATGCGGAACAGAGGATGGGAGTGCTTAAGAACATCCACTAAGGAACCAAGACGATCAATCGAATCGATGAATCTCTGTCAGAGTTGGAAAAAGATATGAAAGGGACTCAAAGATGCTAAGATGATGTACGTAACAAGTAGAACATCTTGGCGAAGAAAATCAAGAAACCTAAAGAGGTCAAAACAAATCGCACACAGCGTAGATTGTCGAAAAAAATCTAACATAACAGAAGAGGAATCTATAACTATAGAAGACTACATCAACAAGCAAGCCGACAGCCCAGGACACCACACACTTTCTACAGTGTCGGTGTGGTCGTTGTGTTAATGGGGGATCTTCAAAGGTACAAGAAAGGTGGCTCTGCCAAGAATTACGTTGATCACACAAAAGAGAGATTTCTGGGTTGCCCCGAACAATGGGTAATGCGGAACAGAGGATGGGCGTGCTTAAGAACATCCACTAAGGAACCAAGACGATCAATCGAGCCGATGAATCTCTGTCAGAGATGGAAAAAGATATGAAAGGGACTCAAAGATGCTAAGACGATGTACAATAAGTATGTTACAATCATGTGTCCTGTGGTCGGGGGTGTTTATGGGCGATCTTCAAAGGTACAACAAAGGTGGTTCTGCCAAGAATTACGTTGATCACAAAATAGAGATTTCTGGGATGCCCCGAACAATGGGTAATGCGGAACAGAGGATGGGAGTGCTTAAGAACATCCACTATTTTAAAGGAACCAAGACGATCAATGAATCTCTGTCAGAGTTTGAAAAAGATATGAAAGGGACTCAAAGATGCTAAGATGATGTACGTAACATGTAGAACATCTTGGCAAAGAAAATCAAGAAACCTAATGAGGTCAAAACAAATCGCACACAGTGTATATTGTCGAAAAAAATCTAACACAACTATAGAAGAGGAATCTATAACTATAGAAGACTACATCAACAAGCAAGCTGACAGCCAAGGACACCATACACTTTTTGCAGTGTCGGTGTGCTCGGTGTGTTAATGGGGGATCTTCAAAGGTACAAGAAAGGTGGTTCTGCCAAGAATTACATTGATCATAAAAGAGAGATTTCTGGGATGCCCCGAACAAATGGGAATGCGGAACAGAGGATGGGCGTGCTTACAAATTGTAAGAACATCCACTAAGGAACCAAGACGATCAATCAAGTCGATGAATCTCTGTCAGAGTTTGAAAAAGATATGAAAGGGACTCAAAGATGCTAGGACGATGTACACAACATGTATAATGTCTGGGCGAAGAAAATCAAGAAACCTAAAGAGGTCAAAACAAATCGCACACAGTGTAGATTGTCGAAAAAAATCTAACATAACTATAGAAGAGGAATTTATAACTAAAGAAGACTATATCAACATGCAAGCCGACAGCCCAGGACACCACACACTTTTTGCAGTGTCGGTGAGGTCGGTGTGTTAATGGCAAATTTTCAAAGGTACAAGAAAGGTGGTTCTGCCAAGAATTACGTTGATCACAAAAGAGAGATTTCTGGGGTGCCCCGAACAATTGGGAATGCGGAACAGAGGATGGGCGTGCTTAAGAACATCCACTATTAGGAACCACGACGATCAATCGAGTCAAAGAATCTCTGTCAGAGATGGAAAAAGATATGAAAGGGACTCAAAGATGCTAAGACGATGTAAAATACGTAACATGTAGAACGTCTGGGGCGAAGAAAATCAAGAAACCTAAAGAGGTCAAAACAAATCGAACACAGCGTAGATTGTCGAAAAAAATCGAACATAACTAAAGAAGAGGAATGGAATGAAAAAATCAGGACACTCAAAAATTGGGGTTTTTCAAAAGCCCGCAAAGAAAAATCCTTTTGGACGCAACAGTTCTCTCAAGGATTGTCATGGTATCCGGGGAATGGAGAACAGAGCAAATAACTTTTGGTTTAATGCCGTACTGCAGTGTATTTGCAATGTTCCTATTTTCAGAGAATACTTCCAACAAGATAAATGGCCTCTAAAAGAAACTGGGAATGTAATGAAAGATGATCTCTTTAATGAACTCTTTGCCCTCATAAAGCTACTCAGAAATACAAATGATAATAAGTAGTCTCCAATTTGAGACATTTCAGAGAGCGTATGAATTATGTAGCATGCAGGTATGATAATTGTACATTGTATGTGCTTTGCATCAACAGCATGACACAGACAAATTTCTGTCGTGAGTAGTGAATGAGTGGGGACTTTTAAAAGTTTGTTTCTTTTTTTCATTCATGCAATGGACACAATGTTATTTTGCTCTCACCAAGGAAAACCAAATTCTGCGTGAGTCATCAAAGATCATCTCGGCAAGCATGATTGCCATTTCAGAGCGGTGTCTGGTGAGATAGATGACGATTCTACAGTACATGACGTAACTGACAAACTCGACACTGCCAGATTAACTGAAAGTGACTATTTTGATGCCATCGCATCCCCTTCTAAAACGTGCTTTCAGAACCTTGTTGCAAAATTAGAGAAGGAAATATCCATCCATGCAGCAACAGACGATGACGTGAACAATGCAAATGTGCACAATAACAAAGACTTCTTGATGAAAATCGTCCACAGTATGTTACAATCTGACCTGTCCTGTGGTCGGGGGTGTTTATGGGAGATCTTCAAAGGTACAAGAAAGGTGGTTCTGCCAAGAATTACATGATCACAAAAGAGAGATTTCTGGGATGCCCCGAATAATTGGTAATGCAGAACAGAGGATGGGCGTGCTTACAAATTGTAAGAACATCCACTAAGGAACCAGGACGATCAATCAAGTCGATGAATCTCTGTCAGAGTTGGAAAAAGATATGAAAGGGACTCAAAGATGCTAAGACGATGTACGCAACATGTATAATGTCTGGGCGAAGAAAATCAAGAAACCTAAAGAGGTCAAAACAAATCGCACACAGCGTAGATGGTCGAAAAAAATCTAACATAACTATAGAACAGGAATAAGACTATATCAACATGCAGCCCAAAGCCCAGGACACCACACACTTTTTGCAGTGTCCGTGTGGACGGTGTGTTAATGGGGGATTTTCAAAGGTACAAGAAAGGTGGTTCTGCCAAGAATTACGTTGATCACAAAAGAGAGATTTCTGGGATGCCCTGAACAATTGGGAATGCGGAACAGAGGATGGGCGTGCTTACAAGAACATCCAGTAAGGAACCAAGACGATCAATCAAGTCAAAGAATCTCTGTCAGAGTTGGAAAAAGATATGAAAGGGACTCAAAAATGCTATGTAAGACGATGTACAATACGTAACATATAGAACGTCTGGGGAAAAGAAAATCAAGAAACCTAAAGAGGTCAAAACAAATCGAACACAGCGTAGATTGTCGAAAAAAATCGAACATAACTAAAGAAGAGGAATGGAATGAAAAAATCAGGACACGCAAAAATTGGGGTTTTTCAAAAGCCCCCAAAGAAAAATCCTTTTGGACGCAACAGTTCTCTCAAGGATTGTCATGGTATCCGGGGAATGAAGAACAGAGCAAATAACTTTTGGTTTAATACCGTACTGCAGTGTATTTGCAATGTTCCTATTTTCAGAGAATACTTCCAACAAGATAAATGGCCTCTAAAAGAAACTGGGAATGTAATGAAAGATGATCTCTTTAATGAACTCTTTGCCCTCATAAAGCTACTCATTCATACAAATGATAATAAGTAGTCTCCAATTTTAGATATTTCAGAGAGCGTATCAATTACATAGCATGCAGGTATTGCACATTTGCTTTGCATCGACAGCATGACACAGACAAATTTCTGTTACGAGTAGTGAATGAGTGGTGACTTTTCAAAGTTTGTTTCTTTTTTTCATTCATGCAATGGACACAATGTTATTTTGCTCTCACCAAGGAAAACCACATTTTGCGTGAGTTATCAAGGAAAGATACGCAATGCAATAAATCATCTCGGAAAGCATGATTGCCATTTCAGAGTGGTATCTGATGAGATAGACAACAATTCCACAGTACATGACGTAACTGACAAACTTGACACTGCCTGATTAACTGAAAGTGACTATTTTGATGCCATCCAATCCCCTTCTAAAACATGCTTTTAGAACCTTGTTGCAAAATTAGAGAAGGAAATATCCGTCCATGCAGCAACAGACGATGACGCGACCAATGCAAATGTGCACTATAACAAAGATTTCTTTATGAAAATTGTCCACAGTATGTTACCATCATGTGTCCTGTGGTCGGGGGTGTTTATGGGGGATCTTCAAAGGTACAAGAAAGGTGGTTCTGCCAAGAATTACGTTGATCACAAAAGAGAGATTTCTGGGATGCCCCGAACAACTGGGAATGTGGAACAGAGGATGGGCGTGCTTAAGAACATCCAGTAAGGAACCACGACAATCAATCGAATCAAAGAATCTCTGTCAGACTTAGAAAAAGATTTGAAAGAGACTAAGAGATGCTATGACGATGTACAATACGTAACATGTAGAACGTCTGGGGCGAAGAAAATCAAGAAACCTAAAGAGGTCAAAACAAATATAACACAGCGTAGATTGTCAAAAAAAAAATCGAACATAATTAAAGAAGTGGAATGGAATTAAAAAATCAGGACATGCAAAAATTGGGGTTTTTCAAAAGCCCCTAAAGAAAAATCATTTGGGACACAACAGTTCTCTCAAGGATTGTCATGGTATCCAGGGAATGGAGAACAAAGCAAATAACTTTTGGTTTAATACCATACTGCCGTGTATTTGAATGTTCCAATTTTCAGAGAATACTTCCAACAAGATAAATGGCCTCTAAAAGAAACTGGGAATGTAATGAAAGATGATCTCTTTAATGAACTCTTTGCCCTCATAAAGCTACTCATTCATACAAATGATATAAGTAGTCTCCAATTTGAGATATTCCAGAGAGCGTATGAATTATGTAGCATGCAGGTATGATAATTGTACATTTGCTTTGCATCGACAGCATGACACAGACAAATTTCTGTCATGAGTAGTGAATGAGTGGGGGCTTCTTTAGGTTTGTTTCTTTTTTTCATTCATGCAATGGACACAATATTATTTTGCTCTCACCAAAGAAAACCAAATTCTGCGTGAGTCATCAAAGAAAGATACACGATGCAATAGATCATCTCGGCAAGCATGATTGCCATTTCAGAGCGGTGTCTGGTGAGATAGATGATGATTCTACAGTACATGACGTAACTGACGAACTCGACACTGCCAGATTAACTGAAAGTGACTATTTTGATGCCATCCAATCCCCTTCTAAAACGTGCTTTCAGAACCTTGTTGCAAAATTAGAGAAGGAAATATCCGTCCATGTAGCAACAGACGATGACGCGAACAATGCAAATGTGCACTATAACAAAGATTTCTTGATGAAAATCGTCCACAGTATGTTACCATCATGTGTCCTGTGGTCGGGGGTGTTTATGGGGGATCTTCAAAGGTACAAGAAAGGTGGTTCTGCCAAGAATTACGTTGATCACAAAAGAGAGATTTCTGGGATGCCCCGAATAATTGATAATGCAGAACAGAGGATGGGCGTGCTTACAAATTGTAAGAACATCCACTATGTAAAGGAACCAACTTAAGATGATCAATCAAGTCGATGAATCTCTGTCAGAGTTAGAAAAAGATATGAAAGGGACTCAAAGATGCTAAGACGATGTACGCAACATGTAGAATGTCGGGGCGAAGAAAATCAAGAAACCTAAAGAGGTCTTAACAAATCGCACAAGGCGTAGAGTGTCAAAAAAAATCAAACATAACTATAGAAGAGGAATCTATAACTATAGAAGACTATATCAACAAGCAAGCCGACAGCCCAGGACACCGAACACTTTTTGCAGTGTCGGTGTGGTTGGTGTGTTAATGGAGGATCTTCAAAGGTACAAGAAAGGTGGTTTTGCCAAGAATTACGTTGATCACAAAATAGAGATTTCTGGGATGCCCCGAACAATGGGGAATGCGGAACAGAGAATGGGCGTGCTTAAGAACATCCACTAAGGAACCAAGACGATCAATCGAGTCGAAGAATCTCTGTCAGAGTTGGAAAAAGATACATTACGTATGAAAGGGACTCAAAGATGCTAAGACGATGTACAATACGTAACATGTAGAACGTCTGGGGCAAAGAAAATCAAGAAACCTAAAGAGGTCAAGACAAATCGAACACAACGTAGATTGTCGAAAAAAATCTAACACAAGTAAAGAAGAGGAATGGAATGAAAAAATCAGGACACACAAAAATTGGGGTTTTTCAAAAGCCCCCAAAGAAAAATCCTTTTGGACACAACAGTTCTCTCAAGGATTGTCATGGTTTCCGGGGAATGGAGAACAGAACGAATAAGTGTTGGTTTGATGCCGTACTGCAGTGTATTTGTAATGTTCCCATTTTCAGAGAATACTTCCAACAAGATAAATGGCCTCTAAAAGAAACTGGGAATATAATGAAAGATGATCGCTTCAATGAACTCTTTGCCCTCATAAAGCTACTCAGACATACAAATGATAATAAGTAGTCTGCAATTTGAGACATTTCAGAGAGCGTATGAATTATGTAGCATGCAGGTATGAAAATTGTACATGTGCTTTGCATCGACAGCATGACACAGACAAATTTCTGTCATGAGTAGTGAATGAGTGGGGACTTTTAAAAGTTTGTTTCTTTTTTTCATTCATGCAATGGACACAATGTTTATATTTTGCTCTCACCAAGGAAAACCATATTCTGCGTAAGTCATCAAAGAAAGATACACGATGCAATAGATCATCTCAGCAAGCATGATTGCCATTTCAGAGTGGTGTCTGGTGAGATAGACGATTCTACAGTACATGACGTATCTGACAAACTCGACACTGCCTGATTAACTGAAAGTGACTATTTTGATGCGATCCCATCCCCTTCTAAAACGTGCTTTTAGAACCTTGTTGCAAAATTAGAGAAAGAAATATCCGTCCATGCAGCAACAGATGATGACGCGACCAATGCAAATGTGCACTATAACAAAGATTTCTTGATGAAAATCGCCCACAGTATGTTACAATCATGTGTCCTGTGGTCGGGGGTGTTTATGGGCGATCTTCAAAAGTACTAGGAAGGTGGTTCTGCCAAGAATTACATTGATCACAAAATAGAGATTTCTGGGATGCCCCGAACAATGGGTAATGCGGAACAGAGGATGGGAGTGCTTAAGAACATCCACTATTTTAAAGGAACCAAGACGATCAATGAATCTCTGTCAGTGTTGGAAAAGGATATGAAAGGGATTCAAAGATGCTAATATGATGTACGTAACATGTAGAACATCGTGGCGAAGAAAATCAAGAAACCTAAGGAGGTAAAAACAAATCGCACACAGTGTATATTGTCGAAAAAAAAAAAATCTAACTTTATAGCAGAGGAATCTATAACTATAGAAGACTACATCAACAAGCAAGCCGACAGCCCAGGACACCACACACTTTTTGCAGTGTCAGTGTGGTCGGTGTGTTAATGGGGGATCTGCAAACGTACAAGAAAGGTGGTTCTGCCAAGAATTACGTTGATCACACAAAAGAGAGATTTCTGGGATGCACCGAACAATGGGTAACGCGGAACAGAGGATGGGCGTGCTTAAGAACATCCACTAAAGGAACCAAGACGATCAATCGAGTCGAAGAATCTCTGTCAGAGATGGAAAAACATATAAAAGGGATTCAAAGATGCTAAGACGATGTACAATACGTAACATGTAGAACATCTACGACCATGTAACGTATAGAACATCTGGGTGAAGAAAATCAAGAAACCTAAGGAGGTCAAGACAAATCGAATACAATGTAGATTGTCGAAAAAAAAATCTAACTTAACTATAGCAGAGGAATGGAATGAAAAATCAGGCCACGCAAAAATTGGGGTTTTTCAAAAGCCTCCAAAGAAAAATCCTTTTGGATGCGACAGTTCTCTCAAGGATTGTCAGTGTATACAGGGAATGGAGAACAGAGCAAATAACTGTTGGTTTAGTACCATACTGCCGTGTATTTGAATGTTCCTATTTTCAGAGAATACTTCCAACAAGATAAATGGCCTCTAAAAGAAACTGGGAATGCAATGAAAGATGATCTCTTTAATGAACTCTTTGCCCTCATAAAGCTACTCATTCATACAAATGATAATAAAGTAGTCTCCAAGTGAACGTCGGCAAAGACAGTATATCAGAGATGAGGTCAATAACTCACTCCTGAACATTCAAAAGAAATTTTGGCCAAGTAGCCAGGAGTACTAATTCTCTCCTCTTCACTGGTTATAGGACACATTGTTTGCAAGAGAAAACATTACTTCTGTGTATGTACCTAACTGGTAAAATGAATTGGGCTGTTCACAAAATGGTCTGTAATAAAACCTGAATTTGTTATATTCCTACTGTACAGATCGCTGGAAGCTTTTGGTAGAGATTATGAGCAGGTCTCTAATTTTGGGAAACATGTTCTCCCCTGGTCTTGAGTTCATCAAATTTGGACACCAAAAAAAAAAAAAAAAAAAAAAAAAAAAAATGTTGAATTCTGTTAGAACTTGAAATTTAAAATCCACTCAAAACTTCTTTAATATTAAGAGCATGGTCATCTCACTGCAAATGCGCCATATTAAAGGTCCATCAGTATAATTGACAGATTTCTTCTATTCCAAAAGAGCACTTGTAAATCTTAAGCTCCACAGGACACTCCATTCAAATTCCTCTAGAAGGCCTTGGGAGTTCCCTTTTATACTGGTCTTGTCCAGCTCATTCCTCAACCATTCTTATTGAAATTGTGTCATTTTTATGTTTTTACTTGAAAATGAGAATCCTTAAATTCTATTAACACAGAATAAGTATGGAAAGAACAAGGCAAGGAGGAATCGAAACACAAGGAGTTTAGAGTCTCACAATTCAATTTGGGGTCAAAGGTGCCATTCTATTTCAAGGGAATTGAAATACTGTCAAACCTGTCTATAGCGGCCACCCACGGGAGACAGAAAAAGTGGCCGTTATAGACAGGTGGCCGCTGTAGACAGGTAATCCAACTTTGTGTGCATTGCTTACATGCACGTATGATCGTTGTATCCTTACATGTACATGTACAGTATGTGTGTACCTCTGAAATCACTGTGTGTTTCATGCATTAATATGGCGGTGTATATGAAACTGTTGCACAGCAGTATGTGTATTGTGAAGAAAGCTTAACGCTAGTGCATTATTATGACTGAATGAGGGGTGAATACAGCAATGGCGATCACTGAACGTTGCCCGCACAGCTACAAAGCAGAAAAACACGCTGAATTATCGGCTCAGCTACGGCTCCATTGGGTTTTTGGCCGCTATAGACAGGTTAAAATCTACCGCGGGAAACAAAATTTTTGGCCGCTGGCCACGTTAGACAGGTGACCGCTATACACAGGGTCTTTAACAGGGCTTTTCTCTCGGGGGGATTTTTCAGTGGCCGCTATAGACAGGTGGTCGCTATAGACAGATGGCCGCTAAGGCAGGTTTGACTGTACACTGTATAGGCCAAGATTATTCTGCAGTCCACTGGCCATGAGAGACCACAGCTGAGAGAGTGATAAAAGTGGGTCACTGATGAGAACTACACATACATGCAGAATTTCAATTCATACGTAGTTCTCCGAAAAGCATTATATGAGATCCCACTTGTGCATAAGCCAACAATTCTCTCGCAATACGGGAAAAAAACAAACAACAGCATAAAACGTTAAACCACACAAACAGGTGACGTGATTATTTCAAGATGGCTCCAAACCACTATGTCTGCAGCTTTGAATTGATACAGACACATTATTATGTACAAACCCCCACTCAATGAGAGTTGCGGCCACCTCTGCTGCAAAGAGAAGTGGGGTCACTGTTGAGGACATTTACCACAAAGCCGCTGGGTTTGAGAAAAAAACTTTTCGCAAGTATTACAACAAACCTCTAGAAGGACAAACATTTGATAAGGCTGAGCTGAGGCATTAAATGCCACAAGATTTAGCATACAATGGATATTTCTCAGAAGACTTTTCTGTCGAGAGTATGGACCTACAGACAATTTTCTCTGCTGGTTTGAACCGACTAGATTAACAACCATACCAGGTGACTATACTGTGTCTAATCTATTTCTGATGGAGTCTCTCGGATCAGAGATTCATTGAAAGGTGTAACACCGGTACATCTTTGGGATTTAGAAATCAATGAAGAAAGGTGAAAAACTTTGTAAAACTTACTATGCTGTAACACTGTCTGCCAGTCTATAATTTTCTGATGGTTCATCTGTACAGCAGCAATAGGTGCAAGAGAATGGATGCATGTGCACCATTCTACAGTTTCATCAGATAAAACTGTTTCATAAATCAACTAGAGAAGCACTCTGTGAGCACAGACCTCCGCCAAGCATGCAGCTCATTTCCACCACTGATCTTGTTCTTCCATAGACATATCAGTGATTTCCACCAATACATACTTATAGCATTGCGTGCTGAAAGTCGCCCGATTTCCCAATATATAACCCTTTGTTACGTCATAAACCCTCAGCTGCACGGCGCCTCACCCCAGCAGAAACTAGAGCACGCACTTTAGTGCACGCATACAAACCTCAACTACGCGCAGCCTGAACTCCCAAGTTCATTGACCGTACCTGCAAAAATATCAAAAATCCTTCATAAATTCCCCCAAAACTCTCAGATCACTGCCAAAAGCTTGTGTCATTCTCAACCTTTCCTGCAAGTTTCATCCCAATCCGTCAACTACTTTTTGAGTTATTTTGCACACGGACAAACTAACTAAACTAACTAGCGAACGAACAAACAAACCAACGGTAATGAAAACGTAACCTCCTCCCTTGGCAGAGGTAATAATACCATGGTCCTTTTCACACAGCATCCTCTCTACAGCAGAGATCACACTGCACCAGCATACATGTCCAGGAAGCCGCAAAAGTATCCCACTGTATGTAACACAATCCATTTCTGCATCATGGCATGCACATACATTTACCAGTAGCATAGAGATCCATGGACGGTCCAAATCATTTACTGCCCACCGGGGCACAGTTAAAACCCCATATAGCACTGGTCAGCAAATATATGCACCGACGATGGTCAACCCCAATCGGCTGTGTGTATACATGTACTTCATACACAGAGATCAATGGTATCAATGCTGTACATAATTTGTTGTGGGCACTCTCAAAAAAAGCCAAACCAGGCCTGCCTTCCTACTCCATGAATCCCCACGCTACGGTGCATTTAATTAAACTGCAAGATACTGTTCAAAGCTACTCAGAGAATGTTTCATCATGTCACGACTTTGCCTCCTTCTCCTTGCCTTCTGTCTCGGCCTCTCGTATCGCGTCAGCCTGGAGCCGCACGAGGGCCTCCTCCGACTGCTTGATCACAGCCCTCGTCATGGCCAGCTGGTTGTTGGCGTAGTGACAGCGGTCACGACCCATCATTGCTAGCTCCTCATTGCCCGCCTGGAAGGCAGCTTCCGATGCTGCCTCCAGAGCCAAGAGGGCGCTGCTCAGGATGGCTTCCAGATCCTGGAGAATCAAGTTGGGATGTGATCACATTTGAAGTCTCTCATAACTATCAATCATCTGTCTTCACATAAATAAAATAGCACCTTTTTGAAATAACCATGAGAAAGGTGAGAGAAAAAAACTATATCTCTGTGCAACAACATTTTAGATTTTTTTTTCCAATCTATTGAATTTCCTGACAAGAGCAATGATAATCATCAAGTTTAGCAATTCAGCTCAAAACAATATTACACCAGTCTTGACCAGAGTATAGGAAAGAAACCAAGTTCTACATTCTATAGAAGTGTGTAAATGTTGTTCGCGTAAAGGGTTCTACAACCTTCAGCTACATGTACATGTACTTAAAGAACAAGTTTATCCAAAAAAATGAAATAAAATAAAAATTGTGTGGACTGAGAAAATGCAGCAATACTGATCGAACACATCAGTGAAAGTTTGAGGAAAATCAGACAATCCGTGTAAAAGCTGTGACATTATTCACCGTCTATTGAAGTGGCCAAGTCAAGTTCTTTTTTATTATCCTAGAAAAATGACAGCATGTAGAATTGTCTTTATCTCTTTCTTAATATTGTTCCACGCATGTGACATCACAAACTGTAGAAGTCTTCTCATCCAGTGACAGCAACACCAAAACTCTATAAAGATTCACAACTTTTGGATGGATTGTCAGCAAGTTTTCACCAATGTCTTCTACTTAATTTGCTGCATTCACTAAATCTACACATACTAGGGTGATCTTCTCCCTTTTAATAGTGTGTTGTAGAGTTGGGCAAGTTTTGGGAACATGCATTCAGGCACACCTGTATCTCGTGCCGCCTGTCGTCAATGTGAACCCGGGCCTCCACCACTTCCTGCCAGACATCCTGCGTTTCGTACCCCAGCTTCTCAAGGTGACGATGTCTCTGCAGCAATTCCATCAGATTCTCGATATCCTGGATGGTGCACAGACCAGAAACAAAACAGTTTGTATCAGGCATGGTCCTCACGAAAAGCCATTTATAGACCACAGTACAAAGATGTTACAGGGAAATGCCATCATGCATGTAATGAGCTTCTCAAATTATTCAAGATATCACATATGATGCATAACCTTGCGTAGGTCAGTTCTATCACAAAACAGCCTACCATGTTAAAACTTTGCAATGAATTCTAAAACATAAGAAGATATGACTGTGTATCACTATTTTTCTCAATAAATCATACCTGTAGGCCCCCCCCCCACGACGTTCCACGCGATGTATCGCTAACGCGAAAAGCTATCGCCGCGACGTTTCATGACTTTTTTCTTTCAAGTCTCCCGCATCTTTTGACACCAAATTTGCGATGCCCGGGCGCGCGGTTTCGAAGTTGCGTATTAATATGTGTATGTGCATGTCAGACCAAAAATTGCTCAAAAACGTGAATTTGTGTACAATTTCAATGCAAACTGTGCTTACAGGCACTATTTCACAAAAGCATGATTATTTGGGGGTTTTATTGATTAAAATCAATTATTAATATATTTTCTTGTTCGGAACAATGTCGCAAACAAGTTTCATTGAACAAACAATGAAAAACATAAAGTCGAAAAAACAAAGAAATACATAAGAAATTCAAAAAACAATAAAATACTTAAGAATTTTTTTCTGATGGCACAATTTTTTTCTCTTATATTTGCTCAGGACACTAAAAAGAATATTTACACAAAAAATGTGCCCATTTTGAGCTTTATTTAGTGATTTATACCAAATTGTCTGATTTCATGCATCATCACGCATAGATTAGCATAATTTAGCATAAATGATAATTTTTTTTTAAATTTAACTTCATGGTACTTTAGATTACATCATAGGCAATGTGTGTGCCAATTTTTGTCGCGATCGCGCGGTCGACGGCCGAGATCTGGAGGGGGGGCCTGGGAGGCCCCCCCCCCCCCCGGCTCTATGATCTTCCTAAATAGCCCGGCCTAGTTAGGGTTAAAGGGGATGGCTAGTACCTGATCAGTGGGAATCAGTGGGAATGCTGGGGGATGATTTGTTCCAATCCTTGTGGGATTCACTTAAGAGTACATTACATATCTATTGTTGTGTGAAAATTATTTGCTTCAAAACGGTCTCATATTCAAGTAATGTACAGTTTAATGCCCTGTCACTGTACAGGCATGCTAACCTGGAAACATTAAACTGCAAGTCAAGTGCTCTTTCATAAGGCTAGAAAAGGTGAATTTTTGTTGATTTTCCTTTATATTTTCTTTGTATTGTTGTCCACTCATAACCTCTAGTAGTCTCCTCATCCAGTGGTTCCAACACCAAAACTTTAAAAATTCATAACTTTTGCATCGATTGTCGGATTTTCCCCGAACCTTCATTGATGTGTTCTACTAAATGTTGCTGCTTTCACTCAATTCACATTGCTCTTTGGGTTTGCGTTCCCTTTAAGAGTGTGATAATCCTCATACCATTTCAGTTGTTCAAGACTATATGGTAAGAGCATAAAATTCAAATTATCAAGGTGGCTGCACTGTTTAGTAGCACACTAGATAGGATTCTCAACATTTGAGGTCCCAAGTTTGAATTCCCTCAATGCCTACATCCATGAAAAAATGTTTTTACCCACTATATCTCTCTTGACCCAGGTGTATAAATAGTTTAAACAGAGGGAATGATAGGGAAGTAATTACAGCAGGGCCTCTGGTAGAGGAATGGTAAGAGGCTATCATAACCTGACATGATAGAACCATATGAGACCACCCAGCTCAAAAACCACAAACCTTACACTAAAACAGATTTCCCATTCAAAGAGTGGTTGAAATATGAGAGAGTTCAGAGGTGCAGTCTCATAGAAAATGGAGAAAAGGGGATTGAAAGATTTAATAAGGGCACTCATGTATGCAGCAAAAACAGTGCCTGCCACACACACAAAAAATAATGCTAATAAAACAAAATGATGGTGCAGAAAAATGTCATTTTTTTCTTTGCTCTGAACCTCAAATTTGACATCCAGTAGAGTAAATATTATTCTCCAGAATAAAGAAGACAAACCTAAAAATTTTGAGGCAGTGGACCTAAACCGACATATTTCGGACATGACAGAGAATCCTAATCTGCAACTTTTGGTTTGTTTTGAGTTGACTGGTCACAGAATACCATTATAGTTTGTATAATTATTTTCAGGCATTACCTGAGCAAGCTCCTTGTATTTCTCCATGATGGCCACAAAGGTCTGTGTCAGGAGAGTGGATGATGAGTCGACGGCCATCGAAGCTGCATTTTTTATTAGCGTGCCACTGGTGAGGTTGTTTGGATTTACTTCCTGCAACAGAAAGGCACCAGCACCATGATGTTTCATTGACCGTTATCTGTCAATATTTAAAGGTCCAGTTTACCTTTGGGAGCAGTGATGTAAATTTTTTTCAAGATATCACATTTGATGCATGTGTACAACGTAGGTCTGTTGTATCACAAAACATCCTACCATATAAAATTTTTGCAATAAAGCCTTAAATATATGAAGGAGATATCAATACTTTTTTTCCTTTCTTTTTTTTTTTTTTTTTTTAATAAACCATAACTGTAGATGGTTTAGTCTGGAAACATTCTTATTATACGTACATGTAACTACAGTTCACAGTTTGTGTATTTAGCAATACATAACATAGACAACACATATTTAAATTTTTACAGTGGTTGTTTCTATCCCTAACTCACATTTGAGAACTATTTTAAAGCACTAATGCTGGGTTTTTGTTTCATCTGCAAATGGTAAGTCATGCCCTTTAAATCATACTGTAAGAGTTTTATGGCATAATGAGCTAATTCCATTCTTGTTAAGTTGAGATACATTCTGTATTTTCTTGGCGATTAAAGCTGCTATCAAAACAAAACAAAACTATAAAACTTTACGTGTAAAAAGGACAAAACACTCACCGGAAGTCCTTGGGATGGCTTCTCAGGCACAGCTTTAACTGGAAGGGCGCAAATACCAACTCCTGTGAGCCCGACAGAAGTCTTCAGCACGTTCGACAGACATTGCGAGACACCTTTGACCCCAGGGGAAGATCGCACTTCTGTCCACGCATGCTGCCTTGCCAAATGCGTGGTGAAAACTCTAGAAGGAACAGTCAATGTGTGTAATCACTATACCCAAGTCAATACAGGCAAACACGAAAGAAAAAATGTAGCAACACTCTTTTAACCCGTTGAGGACGAGTCCCGAGTATACTCGGGCAAGCGTCTATGGGAAATGCGTGTTTTAGCCAAATCAAACCGTCCTCAACGGGTTAATCATACACTGTAGTCTATTGCAGAAATTCATTTCTTTCATATGCTTGTGTTTTAGATCTTCTTTTCATATTATGGCCATTTCAACAACTAATCCATGACTTAAATGGTGCCATGTTGGACACCACACGGTGGGAGGGCTGGCCTGGCTTGAACAATTAGAGAACCCCCGTCACATATTTTGCAAAGCTGTACCACCGATATCTGTATTAAGTACACACACAGCCAAAATATCTGAAGCGCAGCTGAGCATCACTTTGAAACACATACTGTATACGGCATATATTTAGCGAGTCTAAATTTTGACAAATCAGGACTTCCCAACGATTTTGCAAGTGGTTAAATTCACGATCGTGAAGTATTGTACTACACAGAGAAATGTATACGTGTGTGCCATATTCATAACGGGATCAGAGTCATTATTTCCGCATTAATTTCGCGAATAGCACCCGACTCATGAAATTTGCAAAAATAAAAACTTCGCGAAATATTCCACCTATACAGTACTGCCGGCTTCTTCAGTGGGTTAAATCCCTGTATTAAAATACAATGTATTTTTAATACTTTGAAACAAGTTGAATTTTCACTTGGGAGTATACTATTATGTGTAGGCTTATGACCAGTTTGCACCAGTATTTCTTTTAAAGGAAAATTTCATTCTGATTTCTGATATTAGTGTACTGCTACTGGTCATCAAAATGCATGAAAAGCAACATCTGTTTTACATTGTAATAGCCAAACTGCTGTTGTCAAACACATGCATGGTACATGATACGTTTGTAGTACCGGGACTATTAAAAAAGCTATTCATGATTGATTCTTATCAACTAAAATTCATGCAGAACAAATACAGAATACACACAGAGACTCCAACTCTCCCGTTTTCGACGGGAGATCTCCCGCCGAAAGCCCATTTTTGCAAAATCTCCCGTTCTCCCCCTTGAGATTTGATTTCTCCTGCCCTGGCTCTGTGTCTCCCGGTGGAAAGGATTTCTTACTTATTGCTATCGTATCTTGAAAAAAAAAAAATAAGCCTTAGATAGCACCAGAGAACACATAGAACCCTAGGAACTTCGCACGTACATCAACTTGGAGTCTCCCGTTTGCTAGGGGTTTCAGGCGGGAGAATCTCCAGATCAGAAGGTGCTTGGGGTTGGAGTCTGTGTACACACAGGTACGTAGGTTGACAATTAATGGTGCAATACGGTGTAATTTATAGAATATATTAGCCTCCTACCTGAGTTTTCCAAATATTCTGAGACAAACTACAGGTAGGTTGAAAACAATCATACTGATGACACCAGATGGCGCTCTGCAAGATAAAAGAAAAGCAAAGAAACAAAAACGTAATATAATCACACCTACACTGTATACATGTTAGCAGTGATGTTTTAGTGAGGATAGGTGTGTGTGTGTTTGTCTTGTTTGTCCGTATTGCACAGCAGCAAGTAAACACTCCACAGCAACACCTACTCACTAACGTTACATGTAATTAAAGTCAAATCATAGAAAAATGAGACATAAGGCACTCTGGGCGAACATTGTAGATAAAAGGTTTTCTTAGAGGCTCTGCACCGAGGCAAGTTGTCGGAGCAAGTATTAAAAGTGATGATGGCATTGTGACACACTGTGATATCGTCACACAAAGAGCAGTTGATAATTATACATACATTCTATATTAGCAGAGAGGTGACTCATCTCTCCAGTATCAGACAGTGAAACAAGGGGGTTAAAGAAGGTTACAAAGTACTGTAGTGGTCAGTGTCGACAAGCGATTACCTTGTTTTGAGATTATTTATGGGCGGCCTTATTTATGCACATTACCGCTGCAGCCTAAGAAGAAGAGTGGACGTCAGGTGGGAGAGAATTTGTTCCGCTTAGAATACAACAATGTAGCAATTGAATCCGTCATAACACTGCGAACAGACACACTGGCGAGCAGAGGCTCGCACATCATCATTGGAGAGTTTGCTGATATAAATACCTGATAGAGAATCTGATTGTTTGAGGAGATCCAGCGGAGAGGATCAATGACCCACAGAGAGAGGGGGAGAGAGAGAGTGGGAAAGACGGAGAGATGGGAGCGGAGAGAGAGAGAGAGAGATTGTGGAGGAGAGAGAAACAGAGAAAAGTTGAGCTGCTACAATGTCTTGGTCCACTTTTGCCTTGGCTTCACAAGGCATTTCAACAACAAATCTATGTGTAAGCCTACTAAGATCTACATACAACATAACAATACACAGCCCAGTCACTGTACGTAGATACGTAGAGCTTCGCACAGCGTAGTAACAGCGTCTGGTTGGGCTACATACAACGCAGAATAAACTAGAGAAATCAACACTGTTTGCTGCAGGGTGCATATTTCTGGTAGAGGCACTGCCATTCCTCAATCTATTAACAGCTGCGAATGAACATCATACTGTGGTTAGTCTCACTTTTAAATGCAGTTACTCGCAAGTGTTATGGGAAGTGACACCTGATAAGACTGCAAATGGGCACCTGTACAAGGCCTGCCACAAATGGGGCCATTTGTGACCCTGCATCACAAAACCAACAAAGAGTTGCTAGACATGGAATTTTAGTTTAGAGTAGATTCGGAAAGAGCAAACTTAAAGCAATAAAATGATGTATAATTCAATTCAAATGGACTCACCTAACCTTTCCTAATATTGGAAAGAATGCACACACTCTAGAAAGTGTGAACTGAGAAAAAGAGGCTCTGAATTACAGGGTCTGTTCAAGTGCTTAATCTTCACAAAGCCTTGCTACAGTGTAGCTCTACGATAAATTGAACAAAAGACAGGATGGTAAACACCAGAGCAACAACAATGAAGGGGTCATCAGATTAAGCTGATATTGGGCATGCTTTATTTTATTAACACATTTTGTAAATCTAGATGATTAATGTCAACTTTCAAAGTAGCAGTATAATTGTAATTCTTTCCAAAGTTATTGGTGTCGAAAGTGACAAGGACAGGGTGTTTTTGGAAATGAAGAGGACTTTATGAGAAACACCTACCTTTTAGTTTTACAATTTATTCACACTACAAAACTGTACATGTACACCTAATCCCAGGGAGCTCCTTGTACACAGTTATACTGTGCGAATGCTTTGCATTCGCGCTATGTTGGATTTCACAGGGTTACACTTGATATGCCGGCCATGGTATGCGACTGGGTCATGCTTCTCCGACTCTGTGCGCCAGTCGCGACACTTGTGTTAGGGTACAGTGACAGGGCAATGTATAGTAAGGGTACAGTAAGGGTACCGGTTTTCGACACTTTAGCACATTTCCTTGTTTACCATCAATACTGCACCGTTTTACCTCGGAATTTCGATATGAAGTTGAGCTACAAAGGCCAATAATAATATGCCTTAAACGAATTCCCATTTGAATGCACTCGCGTTCAATTTTTAAGCGATTTCCGTCACGCCGTCGCTGGCATCAGATTTCGACACCCAGCATCATTTTTCGACACAATCATAGCGCGCATCACACAGAAATCACATGGCGCGTACAATATGCGTACACTGCATTGTGGACGCAAACTAGCAATCATACCGGCGCAAGAACTTGTTGTTTCCTCTATAACGTGTCTTGATATGGGAATGTCGAAATCTGGTGCCACATTCTCAAAGCCAACTCTTTCTACAAGATTGCTCATTTATCACGAATTCAGCCATGAAATTACTAAAGACGATTATGAAATCAAACATCAAGATTTGGCAAACAAACTGATACTAAAGCAAGATATCCGGCACGGGTGAATTTAATTTAAGTATACAAAATACATCATATTGTTTTGAACCCCTAAAAATGGCTGACATTAACATTTCTGCCGACACTGTGTTGCTTTTCTCCTAAATATTCTGCCGTCGGATTATGATGACAAGTGACGAACGGTGTTTATATAAGACTAGAAATGTGATTGATAAGTTGGTTGATTGCTGAAGTCAGACGTTTTTATTGAATATAAAATTTTATAAGAATTATCTGCTGGGTGTCGAAATCTGGGTCCTGTTGAAAACTGGTGCACTAACGGTACTACTACGTGTAGATCTCGCGCAGGGACTTACACATGTAATGGTCGTGCATAGCGAAACTGTGTATAGCAAGCAATATTACGCGTAGGACTAAGCGCAAAATTTGTCGATACGCCCATGGAATAAACATACCTGACAACCGCTAAACATGAGAAGGAAGCAGGTAAGAAATTTTGATTTCGAACAAATTTTTCACTAATTTCCAATTTTTTACCTTGTAATTTACCTACCTTAGCTTAAAATCTGTTTTAAGGATGTTGTAGCCTAGACGTGTCATCTCTCTTGTCTCGTTCATAGCTGATAGAATTTGTAATTTGTTTGATCGATCTTTTATGTTTATAATATTTTGCGAAAGCCGAAGTTGCCCGAAGCACGTTACTACGTGTACAGCCGCAGACATGGCAGAGGGGCAGACACTTTCACGCATGAAACTACATTTTAGTACATAAGGGCAGCTGCGCGACCTTTAATTACATACCCCGAGAAATTGAATGCATAAAATTAAGTCCGACATACAAACGGCGACAGCGCACTAAACTACTCCGTCATACGTCATCGTATCATCAGGAGATTCTGGGAGGTGATTTTTCTGCATTTTCGTGATATTTATTGAGAAATTCAGGTATGATTTGTGGAATAATTTCTATTTGACTATTCATAAGACTATCTATGTATTGTTAGTGTTAAGACTAAAGAGTAGGACCTACTAGCACCTAGGGCCTTTATCACAAATTTTCGTGCGTGATATCTAGACAGTAGACTAGACCCCTGCCCTGGCCCCTCAACCATACTGAAATCTAGTTAGTGGTACAGAAAAACTACTGCATACTGGTTACAGGCAGGGTAGCTAGCTAGACCCCCTACCAATTTTATACACGCTTAGATTAGATCCAGGTCTATACATAACGTGTAACGTTTGAACAATAGGCCTAACAGTAACATGTTTATGTCGGAACATTGCAGTTGTTCCACCTGGTAACATGTTTATCGATGCATGGGACTACACGTAGACACATCTAGTGTTCTGTTGGCAATATAGCTGGAAGTTCGTATCCTACGCACCACTGCGCACGGCACACGCACACTACATACGCTAACTCTTCATGAAGCAAAAAGAAAAAAAAAAGTGGACATGAACGATTGTCATTATCTCATCACTGCTCATACATTTTCTGAGGCTTACCATTATCATGTCACCAAAGCTTCCGTCGACTTATCACCCCTGCTGGAGGTCAGTGGTCATACCTTGCATGCGCATGCATGCTGTATGTGAAACGCAAGTGGCTGCCGCCCTCTAGCAGTGGGCGGGGATAATCGAACCTTCAAGTTGGTCGGAAGGCCTAGCACTGTTCATCAGTGGTCCAAACGTCTGGCAGGCTTGTGTCAAACTGGGAATATTTGAATTATAGGCCTTTTCAGCGCTCTTACTTTCAAATTATTACTTCTTTATGTGAATGAAAGTATACTTATCTGGAGTGAAAACTAGTCAAAGACTCCACTGTTATAACTTAGATAAGTAGACCTCCTAAACATCTCCTGTGGAGTTTTAACTGGAGGTTGCGTAGAGGGTGGACTTTCAGAGAAGGGATGAGAGGGAAGGGTCCTCAGACAGGGCATGTTTGAACTTAGGGGGGGTCCTTTTGGGAAATAGTAGATGTAGCCAAGTTGTTCCACGCTTTTACAGTGCGTGGAAAAAAAGAAAACTTGTAGACATCAGATGAAGTTTGATCTATCACAAACTGCTTGGTATACATGTCCCCTTCTTTCCCTTGTGAACTTGTTTCTAAGTATGTTATCATACTGTATGTCCAGGTGGCCATGGAGGATCTTGTACAGGCATGTGAGTCGATGTTCCTCTCGTCTGTCTTTCAGAGGGATCCAGTTTAATTTACTGAGGAGATGCGTCACACTTATATCCCTCCCGTATGAATTGGTTATCTTGCTGCCTGTCTTTGCACCTTTTCTAAAACTTGGATGTTTTTTACTGTATGTGGATCCCAGGATGCCGAAGCGTATTCCAGATGTGGTCGGACCAATACAGTTTCTCCTTAACAGAGGGGGAGCAGTAATGAAAATTCCTCTTTATGAAATTAAGAGTATTCATTGCTTTAGAGGAGGCATGTTTTCATATCATATTTTCTCTAAAAATATGAGGGTATTAAATCCTTATGGAAATGGCAAGAATTTTTGTCAACTTCATAAAGTACCTCACGGGTACCTCTTGTAGGTTAAAATTTCAAATTTAATTACAAAAGTTTCTTAGACACAATACACGTTCACTTCATTTTTTTTTTTGCCATTTTCTTTAAAAGAAAAATATTTATATTTAGGAACAAAATAAACAGACCTTTAGCACCTAATAATATCATAGCTTATCATCATGACTATATAACTTTATTCCATTCAATCAAAAGTTCTCTAGAAACCTTTCACAACTTTCCCCGGATCATTCAGGCTACACATGCTCAACCGGGAATGTTATTCAACACTGCATTTCAATAGATAGATCTCTTAGATATAAACTGGACTTCTGCTTATTTGGATTTTCATGATTGAAACAACCTCAATGAAATTATGGCAATACACAATATCAAATTAGATTTATACATTAAGTTCTTTATTCAACTGAATACTTGACAAGTAGAGTGAATTTTTGGGCTACTATAGGCACCGGCGTAGCCAAGGGGGGGGGGGGGGGAGAGAAGTGATGGGGCAGTCGCCCTCCCCCCCCCCCCCAAGATTTGGACCGGGGATTTGGAAGGCGGGGGGGGGGCGGGGCGGGAATGAAATATTACGTGTATACTGTAAGCATGTGCATGAAGTCGCTTTCAACCTTTTTATTAAGATTATAATTTTTCAGTATTTCACTCAAAGTGTGCACCAGATCGTTAGATTTCAACTCTAAAATAGCAAAATCTCTCCCGCGTGGAAGGGGGTATCCCCCTCCCCCGTCACACCTCCGTCCTTTTCCTGGCATATTTAGATTGACAGATTCCGAAATGTTTCATTTAAGTTTGCATCAAATCCATGATTTCATTTCTATTAAATGTGAAATTTCCCTAATCCTCGTTCAATTTATCATTCCCCGCTCGGTCGCTGTCGGTTATCATTCACTTATTTATTTTATTTATTTCACATCTTTAAAAATGGTGGTCCAAGTCAGCACTGGCTGGTTTTCATCGGGGCCCTTTAAAACACAACACATGCATAAAACATTCCAGAATTACAGTTACTAACAAACAAAGAAAAAAATATATATAAATATACATTCAATAGAATCAAAATCAAACATATAACGCTTATAGAACAATTTAAAAGACATGTAAATACAACAACGTTTCTAAATGAACAAAAACGAATTGGGAAAAACTACAACAATGGCATTTATTGCACAATTCAAACAACCGATAAAACTGTGAAAGTATTAATCATTGATTAAAAAAAAAAATCTCGATATTAAAACACACATATCATAGGCCCCTTTTGAACATTCTAAGTTGGGGGAACATCGTGTCTCTAGACTCACACATCTCATAATCTGCTTTTGAACAAACCTAAGCTGGGGGAACATTGTGTCTCCAATGGCAAATTATTCCAGTGAGATACCGCTGTGCACACAACAATGATCTGTAAAATTCGGTATTACATCTCGGGATCTCAAGTTTGCGCTGGTGCGAGTTGCGTGTAACGCGTTGGGCTACTGTATCATGCATAACAAACTTATTTGCTAATAACGAGGGTGCAAAATGGTGCACACATTTAAACGTCATGCATGCCATTGCTTTGGAATACAATGTTTAACGTTGGCCAATTACGCTGATTGAGCACTTGCTCGAATGGAGTTTCCCATGAACAGCCAGCTGTAATGTAAGCGGCTCGTTTATGTAACCTGTTGATGGCTTCATAATTTTGTTGACCTGTTGGTCCACACATTGCAACAATACAAGGCACTGATGTTTGAGGATATAACCCGAGTATAACAGGCTGAGATAATGAGTGTTGAACGCTCCCTTGAGCCTTTTAATTTTTCCTTTACTTGCCGGCCGGGCGACTCTATCAACATGCTTGTTGAACTGTAAATTATCGTCTATCATAATTCCAAGACATTCATACTGAGAAACACATTCACCTGGAGTTGATCTTATCTGTACATATAATCTGCTGACATTTAAAGTTTGGACTTTTTGCCTAGACCCAATTACCATTACTTTAACAGTTTTATTAATATTCAGAAGCAGTTTGTTTTTTGGGGGTCCATGTGTAAACCTCCTCAAGAGCATGGTTCAGTTTTGACTGAATTTCGTCCATGCTTCTACCTCGCACAGATAAAGTTGCGTCGTCTGCGAAAAGAAACATTTCTCCATTGTGGATACTCATGGGTAAATCATTAATGAATAAATGGAGAAAGGTAATGGCGCTAACACTGAACCCTGTGAAACTCCATGTTGTATTGCTCTAATGGATGATTTTTTTCCCCTTTTACAGATACAAATTGACTTCTACCTTTCCTCGAAGTAAACCATCGTACACTTCTATTTTGTGCAACCTACACACTTCAGTTTCAGTAACAATATGGTTCACTGCATCAAAGGCTCTTCTCATGTCAATAAATGCAACACCATTTACGTATCCGTGATCTACATTCTGAGACCATTGATCAACCATACAAAGAGAGGCGGTTTCGCACGAATGATTAGGTCGGAAACCGAACTGTCTAATCTTGGAATGATACATTAGCCAATTTTTTTTTCTAATATCTTAGACATTATTGATAATGAGACAGGTCGATAAGTTTCAACACTTGATTTACTTCCGGCTTTGTGTATGGGTTGAACTCGTGCGATTTTTCCAATCTTCCAAAAATTATCCTTGGTCCAATGATAAATTAAGTATATAATGCGTTAAGCTTTGAATTACATTCGGTAAACATTCGGGGCATTGCAAGCATATTTTGATAATTTTATAGAAACATCATCAGGACCAGCGGCTTTTCAAACTGGAATACGGTTGATTTCATTATCAACAAATTCATCTGTCACATCAGGGAAATCAAATGAGATGTCAGGGGGAACATAACCAACAGCCCTTTCATTATCAAACTGATTAATATCACCGCTATTTTCACAAATATCAAAATTTGTTGGATTAAACAACATATCAACAGAATTTACAAAGTAATCATTGAATTGCTTAGCTATATTTCTTTTGCATCAGACACTTCTCACCATTTAACTCAATCTTAATTTGATTGTCATTCTTCGATGATGAAATAAGCTTTAGTTTTCCACATGGCGTTCGGAGTACCACCATTTTCACTTAATAGTGCATTTATGTAATCATTTTTGGCTTCCTTGATTTTAGTGGAAATTTCATTCCTCATGGATTCATACATGAGCCAGAAATGAGAGTTTTGTGGGCTGCTTGCTTTCTTAGACATCGTGTAGTACCAGTCACGCTTATTCATGGTGTCTATTAAGTCACCAGTCACCCACGGACATAGCTTTGACCTAAGGCGCTTCCTCTTCAGGGAAGCGTGTTCATTGACAGCTGTCATATACAAAGTATACCACATTTTAACAGCGTTATTTGGATCGGTATCATCTACAATGTCTAAACAAAATCAAATGTCAATGTCTAAAAAAATATGTTTCGTAACATAGTGATAAAATTCTCGTGTAAAAATTGACAGTAACATCTATACTCAATTACATTATCAAAATGTTTGGTCTCTACCTTCGTAGTACCAAAAACAGTAAAAACCAACATAATGGTCACTTATGTGTGTCTCAAAGACCCCAGTCATCTGGTGTTCTTCGGGGTTGGATGAATACACGTGATCGATCAATGACTTAGAGTTGGGCGTTACGCGAGTTGGTACATCAATAAGCTGATGTAGGAGATTAGTATTCATAACTGACAAAAGACTGCGAGACTGTGAGTTGTGATTATCGGGAAGAAGATCACAATTTAGATCACCAACGTATTGTGATTTCTCCTTCATTTTCGCTTACACAGTGAAGCATGTCTGATAAAGTTACAAAAAACAAAATCATTGGATGAGTTAGGAGGTCGGTAGATTACACATACAAACACTGGATTTATTCGTTTTAATTTAATTTAACTTTAATCCAGATGACCTCCAAATCATTTCCACAAATATCTATTTGACTGAAATTTAAGCTTTTTCTTACATAAAGCGCGACTCCTCCCCCATGTCTTGATCGATCTTTACGTATTACAGTAAAATTGTCTATTATGAAATCCGTATCTGAAATTGTTGCATCACAATGAGTTTCACTAATGGCTACAATATCAAAATGATCATTATCTAACAACAGACTCAACTCATTTATTTTATTCGGAAGAGAGTTTATGTTAACATGACATATTTTCAACCTAGAATAATAAACGTTGGGAATTATACCATCAATGAGTTCGTGATAGCTGTTTTCGTTCTCCACAGATTCTCTTTCATTACATTGTATCTCTTCCACTGGCGTAGCCGGGGGGGGGGGGGGGCGATGGGGGCGGTCGCCCCCCCCCCCCCCCTAAGATTTGGACCGGGGATTTGGGAGGCAGAAAAAATGCGTGTATTCTGTATGCATGCATGAAGCGGGTCTCCTTTGCAACCTTTAATGAAATAAGATCAAAATTTTCTTTTGAATATTTCACTCAAAGTGTGCACCAGATCGTTGAATTTCTATTCAAAATATGCAAAATCTCTCGTGCTTGGAAACCCCTCCCCCTCTGTGCCTCTTTCCCTAGCTTAGTACACTTTTTAGATTTACACAAAATTATGAATAATTCTGAGTGCACAAGACTTATCACTTATATTCCGGAAACTCAAAGTTCCCTCATGTACAAGGGGAATTATCCCTTTTAATCGACCCTTTCCTCCCTAAAGGCCCTTAGTCTCTCTCTCTCCCCCCCCCCCCCCATCAGTGATTTCCCAAATGTTCCATCAAATTAATATGCGTATACGAGATATCTAAATTTCAACCTTAAAAAGGCAAAAGCTCTATAGTAAATGAAGGATGGAGATAACACTCGCTCTCGCCTTCTCCCTGCCCACCCGTCCCTCCCCCCCCCCTCAGCCATGCATAGAAGTAGATTGTGGCTACACTTTGAACTTAAACAGTTTTCCAAATATGACACAAAATGTGCGCACCAAAACGTTAAACTGCAATCAGAAAATTATACAGAATCTCCTGCTACACTTCTCTTCTGATTGCTACACTTCTCTTCTGATTGACAAATTTCCAGATATTCCAACAAAAGTGTGTGCCAGATTGTTGCATTTCAGTTCTAAAAGCTTAAAACTGAAAAAAAAAAGGCTCCCTTGAATATGGGAGAGGTATCTTGCCACCCATTCATTGCTTGTTACCCACTATAGGCTTGGTACATTTTTTGGGAATGACAATTTCCGAATTTTCCGCAAAAAGTCTGCCCCAGATCGCTTTATTTCAATTCTAAAAAAACGCAAAAGCTCCGCGAGCGGGAAGGGGAATCCCCTTCCCCTAAGCTCAACCTCACTAGACTTTGTACATTCACACAGATGATGCAAATTCCGAATAAGAGCTAAATTCCGTGATTCTAGCACTTCGATGAAAAAGTATTGCACCGAAAATTTGCACCAGATCGCTGAATTTCAGGTCTGAAAACGCAAAAATCACTTTCGTGTGGAAGGGATATGCCCCTATCTACACCCTCGTGTGCATGCTTTTTCCGTTTGATTGCTGAACAGACAGCGTTCGTGATATTCAGTGTAAGAATTAATACAAGAAGATTATTTAAAATACATGATACCATTCTATAGGCAAATTGTTCAATAATAATCTACACTAAAATATACTGCAACCTTAAACAAGTGGGACTGTTTCAACTCGTTAAAACACGCAAAAACATGCATGAAATCGCACCATTTGCAACATCAAAATGCAAAAAGTTCTCACCGTTGGGGGGGGGGGACACCCCCTCCAACACCCTTCCCTCCCCCCTCGCTCGCTCCGCTCGCTCGGGTTCAGTCGCGTACATGATATTCAGTGAGAAGAATTAATACATGAAGTGTATTTAAATTATACCATTGTACAGGCAAATTATTCAATAATAATCTACATCAAAATATACTGCAACCTTAAACAAGTGGGACTGTTTCACGTCGATAAAACGCGCAAAAAATGCATCAAATTGCACCATTTACAACATCAAAATGCAAAAAGTTCTTACCGTGGGAGGGGGGACACACCCCCCCCCCTCCCACACCCTCCCCTCCCCCTCGCTCGCTCCGCTCGCTCGGGTTCAGTCGCGTTCATGATATTCAGTGAAAAGAATTAATACAAGAAGTGTATTTAAATTATACCTTTTTATAGGCAAATTGTTAAATAATAATCTACATTAAAATATACTGCTACCTTAAACAAATGGGACTGTCGATAAAACGCGCAAAAACATGCATCAAATTGCACCATTTACAGCATCAAAATGCAAAAAGTTCTTACCGTGGGTGGGGGAACCCCTCTCCCACACCATCCCCCCCCCCCTCGCTCGCTCCGCTCGCTCGGCTCGTCGCTTCGCTCCCTCGCAGACTAACCGCCCCCCCCCTCCCCAAGATGAAATCCTGGCTACGCCGTTGATCTCTTATACGTTTTGTTCGTTCGCGACATAATTCAGTGATTCTGCTGAGCTAACAGTGTTTTCGCGGTCTGCAGGCTGTCTATCCAATCTCGCGGAAAAACCCTGCCCTTCGGAGTCTTCTTCCTGCGATGCCAGTCTTGCCGTCTGCGAAAAGGCGATGCATCGTCACTGATTGTCGACCTGATGTGCTGGACAAGTTGTTGTTGTTGTTATTAGATTTTCTGGCGTATAATTCGTGTACCGAATATTGACGCCATCTACGTGCGGGTCTCTATATTTCTTTGGCTTTCGTTGTTGTTACCGTACTTTTCATGAGGGGTCCCAGGTCCGGCGTCAGTGAAACCTTCCTCTCACTTTATTCTTTTTTTTTTTTTTTTTTGTTCTGGGTTGCATCTTCTGGACAATCCGGATCTGTACTTTGAGCAGATTTCTCAGCCTCAGGAGGCCTAGTCCCCTCCGATGCGCGAGAGGTGTTTACCGTGCCAGGACCTGTGCCAGGACCTACGATGAATTATCGTCGAGATTGTGATTGTCTTGAGCTCTGCAAAAGACTTTTGCATGTAGTCGCAGAGTGATGCGATTTCGTTCGGCTCGTCATTGGCCAAGTTATTGGTGCCAAGTTGGAAATGATTTCCGATACGTTGTGTTTCCAGCTAGATCTTTGGCTGTGTCAAAGGCATCATCAATTCTAGCACAGGGAAAAGATTTGCACAATACCACTTTCCTTCGTGATAGCTTTTTCAGATCTATGTATTTGACCATTGAAATCTCCAACTAGCAAAATATCTGCCTTGAAGTCGCTGTCCGGTTGACTAGGCCTAGATGCGTCATTGTAGACAAAATCACTCGCTTCTGTTTGGCATGCTTGGGTGGTATTGTGTGATGGATTGGCAAACATTTTAATTTCGTCATCCGTCTGAGTCGCCAGGGTGTTGTTTGACGTAATAGAATTCACTGGCTTGTTTTCCGTATCTGTCTGAGGTGCCTGAACACTCAAGCTGGATCATCAATAGGATTCGATTCCGAAGTAGAACAAAAAGCCGTGAACACGTGTTTGTGTTTCCTCCTGTATTCATCCAGCTGTGAACAGAGTGACCCGTTTACGTCGTTCGTTGGAACATCGTTGGAATGTGTGTGTGTGTCCGCGACAGATGATGATGGTGGTGACGTGTAACTATGGTCATCGTCACACTCCAATATGCTCCTCATTGTGACCCGCGCAGTTGACATCATCGTTGATAGAGCTATCGGGGGTATTTGTCCCATTGTCCAATTCTGGACGTCGAACGGATTCCAGACAATCAAGTCGAGTTTGAATGGACCTAATCATGTCGGCAGGGAGAGACTTGTTCACAAAATCCGATTCCATCGTTATCGAAGGCGGGACCTTCTACACAGAGCAGAGGGCACTGCTTATGCCGTCATCTGAGATTGTGACAATATGGCGGCTAGCATCATGTTCACTAGAGTCGTTTGATTCTCGATCAGTCAGACAGGCGAAGTGCTTGCATATATCAATGTGTAGATAAGGCAAAATGTCCTCAGTAGACTTGTTAGATATTCGACACTATCTGTGTCGGTTCCTTGCCGAGACGTTCAGATGTAGATTTTAGGTAATTAGTTGCTTTTGTAAGGCTTACTTTTGTCACATATTTAGGTAGTTTGTATCGAAAGTTACTTTCTCCAGGAGTTCCGTGACAAGTGTTCATTTTAAGCTGCGTCATTATTTATCTTGCACATTGTCGGGAGATAAGATGTATGTGACAATAATGAGCTCACCTGTTAACTTCTTAGAATGAAGAGTAATGGGTACATAACAGGTAAATTTGGTTTTTGCTCACCGATGAATCTGCGCACAGCATGTTGAATCGGCTACGGCCGTTGCTGTATACACACGGGACTACGCAGATCCTGACTCCCAGGACTCAGTTCACTTTCACTCACAGAAATCTGACGAAAAGGTCCTCAAAGAACTCGGCATGATGTCCCAAAGCTTCAGAATGTTTCATCCGTAGATATTGCAGGCGGAGTACATCAAGACACAATTCCGTGAAACTCCAAAAATCACATACTTTAGCGATGTTTAGCGATGTTTCGCAGTTAAGTGCACGTGTCACTGAACTATGGCATTGACAACAAGGCGCAGCCATGGGCTCCCCTCTCACCGATCATTGCCAACATTTACATGGAACATTTCGAAAGTCACGCACTAGCCACGGCACAGCACAAACCTTCACTCTGGCTCCGGTATGTCGACGACATCTTCACCATCTGGCCACACCAAGCAGATCAACTGACGACTTCTCACACACCTCAACGAACAACATTCCAACATCTCATTCACAGTGGAAACGGAACACAACCATTCTCCCCCTTCCTCGATGTTCTTGTCACAAAGACCAACGCTGGCACTTTCTCTCACCAGGTCTACCGCAAACCCACTCACACAGACAGATATCTTCACTACCGCTCCTTCCATCATCCAGCAGTCCGTCAGTCAGTACCGACCGCTCTCGTCCGACGTGCTCATCAAATCAGCGACAAAGAACATCTTCGACAAGAACTCGAACATATCACAGACACACTCACCACTATCAACCAATACCCAAGCACAAAATCAACACTCAAACACCTTCTCATCCCACCAAGCAGCCAAGGAACAGCCCATCACAACTGTAAATCTTCCCTACCTCGGCGCCACCTCGCACAAACTACAACGCATCTTCAAGTCCCGCCAACATCCAGGTCCGTCATACATCTTCCAGCAAACTTCACAATTCATTGCACTCACACAAAGACAAAGACTCCAGACACAAACAACCAGGTGTCTACCGTATCCCATGCGAATGCGGCAAAGTCTACATAGGTGAAACAGGGAGATCGCTAGAGACCAGACTGAAAGAACACAAAACATGCTACAGACGTTCGGAATGGGAAAAGTCAGCCATCGTGAAACACGCTCAACAGTCGGAACATCGCATCAACTGGGAAGACAGCAAACTCATCACATCCATCAAAAACTGGAACACACGACGCATCAGAGAAGCCATAGAAATGCAAACACACGACACTGTTACACAGGATACTGGACTCCACATCAACAACATCTGGCTTCCTCTCATCAACAACAATCAGACAGCAACAATGACAACAACAACACACTCTCTCCACAGCACATTCCCCCCTCTACTTCTTCCTCTCATAACTCTTCCCCCACCTCTTCACAACAGCGCCCACGACGTCAACCGCGCCTTCCACTCACGACCACACCTATCGCTGGTTCCAGAAGACGCCCCTCACCGACACGATTCATTCACACCCACGATTCATTCACACCACCGGCGTCCACCCCATCTACTAACCCGGACTCCAATCTCCGGCCACGACCTACTAACAGCCAAGTTAGCCCTCACAGATGTACTCCGCCACTAACACACTCCAAGAACAATAGAACACATCAACGACCACAACACTCCACCAACAGCCGACGCTCAGCCCGCCTGCGAGCCCGCCTCGACCGACCTCTTCCATCTAGGTCCGCATTCTCCATATATAGCCCGCCTCCCCTCAGATCACGCTTCACTTCTGACGAAGGACAGTCAACCTGCCCGAAACGTCAAGTTCCTCGGTTCTCGTAGTTATTCTTATAACTAGACTTCTTGTTCTACTTTCACTAGCTGTGTACCTTTACTCAGTGTTTCATTTCTCTTTCCTCTCTCTCTCTCTCTCTTACACTTTTGTCTGTTTCTACACTACTTATCTTTTGTTTTCTTTCTGTTCTGTTCTCTTCTTTCTTCTTTTCTTTTTATTTCTTCCTTCCATACAACCCAACGGTCCTTTTCAGGACCACTAGTTTTAATTTACACATTTCTTTACAGGTTATTTCTCTTGCCTTCTCTCCTCAGTCTACACTTTAACCTTATTTTAATTTCTCATTTTTGCATTTCTCCCACAGGAACCTTTTCAGGATTTAACTGTCATCAATTTCCCCTCCATTTATTTTTCTTTTCCGCAGCAGCATTTAATTCTAGGATCTACACTAGCTCCCTCTAATTACGTCTTGAATTTCAATTTGTTCTTTTCTTCTTCTTTTCATTGCCCCCCCCCCCCCTCTCTCTCTCTCTCTCTCTCCCTTCTCTCCGCATATTCTCACCTCTCCTCTACTTACCCCTCCTTATTTCTGTTAATCGTCCTTTCTCCATTCATTCGCATTCCATAGCCACACTGTTCGCCGACTTCGTTCTCCTCTTGGTTTCATGAATCTTCACTGCTCTCCCCTATCTCCATGATTCTCCAACATTCAACTCCTTCCTCTTCCTCTTCCCTTCTATTTCATCTTTCCCCTTCTAACGATGTCCGAACATCTTACTTGATTCTCACACTATTCTTCCTTACCACTCTCTGTGTTCCTTTCTCTACTGTCTACACTAGTGCAACTTCAACTTCCAGCCCATTACTGTCTCCCACTCTTCACTTTTTGCCCTCCTCACAACCCCCATACGTCGCTTCCCTCTTCGTTTCCTCCTCTTTCTAAGCTCTTCTTCCAAACTACGATCCGGTTAAGGACTACATACACATGGTGTCACCGCAAATCTTTCTCCTAATTAACTTCACCATGCAAACCTTCAAACAACACATTATCCATTGATTTAGACTCTGTGAGCACTTTGGGGATTGACAATTATTTTCAGAATGATTCTAAAAAGTGCGCATCATTCTATGTAAAATCGTAAAATGCAAACGTTCCGTTAGGGAGGGGTCTACCTCTTAATTCCCATACCGTCCCCCTTCCCCTGACAATTTCCACGTATCCTTAATCTTAAAGTAGGCCTATACGAGATACGATACCACAATTAAGTCATTCAATTATCGATTAATATTTCTTTTTCTTACTTTTTTTGTAGAAAAACAATCCAACATATCACCAAAAGTGTACACCAGATCGCTGAATTTCAGGTCTAAAAATGCAAAATTTTCCTCGCGTGGGAGGCCATCCTCCCACACCCTGGCACAGATATTTCAACTGTATGTTCCCCTTCCCCAATCGTGAAAATGGATCGACGCCACTGTCCCTTCCACTCCCTTCGCCCTTTCGGTCACTCCGCTCTCTCGCACAGATTCTTTTTTTTTTAATGTTTTGACCCACCCCAATGATTAAACTGGCAAATGAACGATGCCCCTGGGGACTGGAGCGCCGGAAGCAGTTTTGGATTGGGGGGGGGGGGGCAAACATTAGACCATGCATATGTTACACAATATACACATACACACACACGCACACACACATCTATTATATATATATATATATATATATATATATATACGTGTATATATATATATATATATATATATATATATTAGATGTGTGTGCGTGTGTGTGTGTATATAATATATAATTATATATACATAAAGTGGCGTACGGAGGGTCGAAACATTGGGGGAACCATTAAGTAATTTTGAGAGTCTGTATGCTTGTGCGTGTGTGCGTGAGCAATAATGGGACTACAATACATTACGGGAATGTGATACATTCAACAACGCAGTCATTGAGGAACATTGTAAGTTTTCCTTACATGGATTATGGAATGATGGTGTGAAACGATCGAAAAATTATATACTGTCAGCAACATAAGGTGAATGGCATAACAATAGAATGCGAGCGAGCGAAGCGAGCGAGCTTGAAAATTTTGATATTCTACAGGTTCCAAAACTGGAGTTATTGTAGCTATATATTTCGCTTTGGAAATAAATGGGGGCGCATCGGGCTCAACTGCTGGCAATTATTGGCAGCAACATTAGGAGAATGGCATAACGATTCAATGCGAGCGAGCGAAGCGAGCAAGCTTGAAAATTTTGACATTCTACAGTCCCAAAACTGGGGTTTGTAGCTATATCTTTCACTTTGGAAATTAGTGGGGCGGTGCATCGGGCGCAAGCTGCTAGCAATTACTGGCAGCAACATTAGGAGAATGGCAGAAGGATTCAATGCGAGCGAGCTTGAGAATTTTGACATTTTACAGTCCCAAAACTCCCGTTTGTAGCTATATCTTTCGCTTTGGAAATTAAAGGGGGGGGGGGCATCGGGCGCAACTACTGGCAATTACTGGCAGCAACATTAGGAGAGTGGCATAACGATTCAAGGCGAGCGAGTGAAGCGAGCGACCTTGAAAATTTTGACATTTTACAGTCCCAAAACTCCCGTTTGTAGCTATATTTATCTTTCGCGTTGGAAATTAAGGGGTGGGGGCATCGGGCGCAACTACTGGCAATTACTGTCAGCAACATTAGGAGAATGGCATAACGATTCAATGCGAGCGAGCGAAGCGAGCGAGCTTGAAAATTTTGACATTCTAGAGTCTAACAACTGCCGTCGTAGCAATGTTTTTCGCTTTAGAAATTAAGGGGGAGGCGCACCGGGCTCAACTGCTGGATGCGAGCGAGCGAAGCGAGCGAGCTTGAAAATTTTGACATTTATGTCTCAAAAGCTGCCGTTTGTAGCCATATTTTTTTCCCTCTTATTCATATACCATACATATATATATATTTTTTTATTCATTTATTTTTATTATTGTTATTATTATTATTTTATTTTGTGTGGGGGGGGCTTTTGGGGGGCAAAAACGTTTTGGATTGGGGGGGGGGGGGGCGGCCGCCCCCCCCCCCCCCCCCACCCCACTTCCGGCGCCTATTGCTGGGGATGATTGTTTTAATTGACTTAAGGGGTGTGTACAGTTCTGGTCGAGGTGAGGATTTAGCTTTTAACGTTTTGCGAGATATTCAGAAAAAAGAGCATGCAGTTCTAAAGGATTTCGAAAGTTTATTCGATGAAAATCGGTTTTGAAATGGCTGAGATATCCAAAAACAAGGTGAAACAAAGAGATCCTAATAAAGTTGTGGCATGTCGCCTTTTATTATTAGACTTTTTTTGGATATCTCAGCCATTTGAAAACCAATTTTCATCAAATAAACGTTGAATCCTTCTTAAAATTACATGCTCTTTCATATTTCTTAAGAGCCTTTCTTTATCTCACTTAGGAATGCTCAAAACATGAATCCCCACCTCAACCAGTACTGTACAGTCCCTTTTAAATCAAGAAAATTTAGTAGGTTTACTAAATAGTAGGTGTAAGGAAATATCTGCGACATTATTACATACAAGGAAATGAATATCCATATTACTATTTATTGATTTCATTTTTGCATTATGCAGGGCGAGGCTATATTTTTTAGAAGTGAGGGTGTCAAAATAGTCTTTCAAAACGAAAACAAAAGAAAAGAGAAAACAGCAAAAACAACAACAACAACAACAACAAAAACAACAACAAAAACAACAACAAAAAAAAAAAAGGTCGTGATATTTTTGACGTGCAATTTTCGGCCCGAAAGTCGGCTGACAAGAATAAAAAAGTCTTTCACATTGGATGCCACTTCCCTCCGATCTTATATTTTATGCCAAAAAAAAAAAAAAAATGTCGGGGATGCAAACATTCCGTTAATGGCTTGTAATCGTGATTGCATGTGATGGTGACTGTCATTATCACCCCCCCCCCCCCACACACACACACACACAAACACTCCTCGGTACGGAATTTACGCCGGTGCATGTAGACTTTGGCCACACTTTGGACATTGAGAATTTTCCAAATGCAACAAAATGTGTGCACCAGAACGTTTAACTGCAATTAGTCTCCCTCGTGTTGATAGGACGGGGAATAGGGCTTATCCCCTTTGATAACACACCCTCCTTTATTTATTCATTTATTCCGTTTTATTTTCACAGTCTGTGTAGCCCTTTCAGTAAAAAACTGATTTACAAAGGGGCCCTGCATAAAACAATACAAACTACAATACATACAGTGTTCAATACAATAGTACAGTAAATCCAAAAATAAAAAAGTACACCACAAATGACTTACAAACTCAATACAAAATCAAAAAAAAAAAATGTATGCATATGCATTTCAACTCATTAATACACTGAAAGAGCCCATTATGATACCCGCCCGGCTGACACATACTAGTAAGCTCCTTCTATGTCTCCTTCCATATTACTTGCTATACTTCCCTGATTTACAATTCCAGATATTCCGGCAAAAGTGTGCGCCAGATCGTTGAATTTCAGTTCTAAAATGAAGAAGCTCCCTCGAATATGGGAGACGTATCTTGCCATGTTCCCATTGCTTGGTCCCTCCATGGCAATTTGGGAATTTTTCACACACCACACAAAAAAGTGTGCCTCAGATCGCTTTAATCTCCGTCGGATGTGGGTGGGGGCACCCCTTCCCACACCCTCCCCCATCTAGACCTTGTACATAGTGATGATGCCACGCGGAATAAGAGCCAATCTCGTGATTGAGCTTTTGACACTTCCCTGAAAAAAAGGCTCATTTACTAGCATCATTTATTTATTTGTTTATTTTCGGGAGAAAAAAATAAGTATTTCATCAAAGGTTTTGCACCAGAACGTTGAATTTCAGGCTGATAATGCAAAATCATCCTCCTGTTGGAGGAGATACCCCTCTCCTACACTCTCGTTTTCATGCTTTTCTGTTTGCTGAAGAGACAGCTTTCATGATATTCATCGTAATACAAGAAATTTATATAAATGATAACATTTCTGGGCAAATTGTTCAAAATAGGCCTAATCTATATCAACATACTTCCTACCTTACTTAAACCAGAAGGGACCGTCTTAAGTTGATAAAACACGCAAAAATGCATCAGATTGCACCGTTTACAACATCAAAGTGCAAATGTTCTCACTGTGTGTTTGTGTGTGTGTGTGTGGGGGGGGGACACCCTCCTGCAATACCCCCTGTTACGGCACATTTTGGTAAATTGCACATTTCTGTAAATTACCAAAATGTGCAGTTACCAAAATGTGCAGGATATTGACGGCACATTTTGGTAACTCCCTGCTCCTCCACAATCATCACAAAAACAAATTGTAAGTGCAGTTGGTTTTTGTCCCCACCGAAAAAGGCTGTGTCACACCTCTCCGGGCAAGCTACGCGGGCTTGTTGCGAGTAAGGTTTTCCCAGCACGCAGGAAAATTATCTTGCCCTTAGTTGCCCGGAGCTGCGCACGCAAGTCCGATTTATCCACAGCCAAATTTTGAGCAGCACCTCGCAGGCAACTCCCACGCAGGTACTTCGCAATCCCCGTATGCGGTCAGCGCGGCCAAGATAATGACATTCTGTCTTTCTGCTGGACTTCTGCCATTCCTTCAGATGAATTTCTATGAGTTGTCAGCCCCCATGCGCCTGGCACGAAGGTCACACAGAATACCCGCAAGAAGAACATAAGTAGCACGCATCCAGCAAGTAAGACACATAATATGCACAACTCGTGCAAATCCTTGTCCGCCCTAAGAAATTGTCCGTGTGCTGGAAAATCCTCACACGCAACAAGCCCGCGTAGCTTGCTCGGAAAGGTGTGACAAGGCCTTAATATAGTTACGGGTAAAAAGGATTTGCGTGCGCACCTCCGGGCGACTACGGGTGAGATACGGCTAGGTACTGTTACGTGCAGGTCATTTGCGGGGGACCTCTGGGTAGTAAAAATTGTTCTTCACAAGTCGCACGCAAGGCTTGCCCGGAAAGATGTGACACGGCTGTAAGGCCGTGTCACACCTTTCCGGGCAAGCTACGCTGGCTTGCTGCGAGTAGGATTTTTTTTTTTTTTCAGCATGCAGGAAAATTTTCTGCGGGCGGACAAGAATGTTTACGAGTTTCCCACTTGTGCCTTATTTGCTAGGCGCGTGCTACTTACCTTCTACTTGCGTGTATTCCGTTTGACCTGCGTGAGTACCTAGCGCGTATCTCGCCTGTATTAGGTGCGCACGCAAGTCCGATTTACCCGCAGCTAAGTTTACAGCATGACCAAAACTTTTTCCGGTGAGTCATGGGAATTGCCCGCAGAGGTACACGCAGAACGCCAGTAGGAGGCCCTTAGCGGCAGCACCTCGCAGGCAACTCCCACGCATGTATTTCGCAGTCCTCGTATGCGCCAAATTAATGACATTCTGTAATACTTCTGCCATTCCTTCAGAGGAATTCCTTCACTGAGTTGTCAGCCCCACGCACCTGGCACGCAGGTCACACAGCATACCCGCACGAAAAGCAAACGCAATAGATTACAGTACTCGAGCCTTCAGCTCGGGTGAGCTAAATAAGTGTCTTGCCTGTCTTTACTGCTGCAGCAGGACCATATCACCTTAACTCCTTGACCGTATTATAAATCTCAAGCCCATCCATGGGTTTTTAGTTCACTTACCAAAATGTGCAGATTGTCCAAAATGTGCAGGCAAATCCACAGTGCTTCGAACTTTTGTGTATGTGAGATTTAAGAGAAACCTCGTATGAAATATGAAAGAGCTTACATTCCTAACAGGAATGTAGAGCTTACTTAATGAAAATTGGTTTCACAGTGACTGATATATCAAAGAACAAAGAGGTACTAATAAGACGTCATGGAGACCCACCTTTATTAGGACCGCTTTGTTTTACTTTGTTATTTTTTTTTTTTATTCAGGCCTACATAACAGTCATTTCAAAACCGATTCTCGTCAAATAAACCTCGAATCCCTCTATTGTAAGCTTTTTTTGTTCATATTCATACAAGATGGTTTCTTATTATCTCGCAACTATTATCAATATTGATGAAAATTGGTTTTGAGATGGCTGAGATATCCACAACAGAGCAATCCTAAAAAAGGGTGGGACTCAACTTTAAAGGGATGGTTAGGAAGTGATCAGTGGGAATGCTAGGGGATGATTGTTCCAATCATTTTGGGTCGATCGTTCCAATCCTTGTGGGATTCATTTAAGAGTACATTATAATGTATATCTATTGTTGTGTGAAAATAAGTTGCTTCAAAATTCAATTCAATTCAATTCAATTTTATTGTCCGTTTCTGGAAATTTGTTTTGTTTGTATGCATATCCGGTTACATACATAATATACAAAGCACACGTATGCGTTGTAACATAGATACATAGGCATGATAGTCTCATATGGTCTCATATTCAAGTAATGTGCAGTTTATCGCCCCGTCACTGTACAGGCATGCTCACCTGGAAACATTACACTTCGCATTACTTGAATATGAGTGAAGCAAATAATTTTCACACAACAATAGATATGGTACTCTTAAATGAATCCCACAAGGATTGGAACAATCATCCCCAGCATTCCCACTGATTCCACTGATCAGTTACTAGCCATCCACTTTGATCAGGATTGCTTTGTTTCAAATTGTTATTGATTGTCTCAGCCATTTCAAAAACCGATTTTCATCCACTAAGCTTGGAATTCATCTTAGAAACGTTTTGCTCTGCATCATATACTATAATAAGTGCATTCTTGGTATCTCGCAAAAAGTTATAAGACCAATCCTCATCTCGAACAATACTACACCATTCCTTTAAGAAAAAAAGAAGAAATCTGTCCATGGGGTTTGAGAATCACCATCATTATCATGTGAGAAGGTTTAGCAATTTAGTTTATGACGTGTTTATCTTTTAAAACTCCCCTCAAACAAGATAGAAATAAAACGGTCAAACAACATATTCTCCATTTCTTCCAAAAATTTCTTGGATTAACGACGTAGATAAATAATAAATGTGTTGTCTAAATCGAGGACGACCTTTTAACAGGTTGCAACCTGTCACACTCATTACTGCATAATTATTTGGTTATTGTGGGTTCAGCATTACTATGGGTTTCCCACAACATGAATGTTCCATTGAATTCAGGATATTTGTCTTTTAATTCCTTGCGGGCAAAAGGGATGCAACTTCTGGATTTCTACCAGTCTATTCAATGATAGAATGCTCTGGGGGTAAAGAGGAATGCAAAGCTCTCTCCACGCCTGCAAGAGGAGGATTTAAAGCGTACCAGAAAAACTCCGACCAGTTATAATGCCATTTGGGCATTGGATAATACTCCTTTTGGCAATGAATTTACATGCTGTCTTGTGCTTCATGGTAATCATAATAGCTATCAAACCGTAACGGACAAGACAAATATACAAAAATAATAAAACAAATTTTGTGCATACACGTTGACCAAACGTTTACACACTTTTTGATAAATTTCCTGTATGTCTTTGGAAGATTTGCTTTTAAAATCGTCATTTAATGACAAGAAAGAAAAGAGGAAGAAGTATGAGAAGAAAACCAATTTAGATGTGATTCCCATGAATGGAAAAAACCTGCACCCAAATTGAGTTTATTATGGTTGTGTTTGCTCGTTTTATACATCCTCCTCCTAGTCATATCTATCCTTGTGAACCTTGGTTCCCCCCGGCCCCCCTCCCCCCGCACCCTACAACGCAGTTAGGAAGCTTTTGTGGAAAAGGATTCCACGTGTGTATGACGATAATGAATAGGAACCATGAATTCGGGTGTTTTTTTCCCTATCCAATGATAGTAGAGACTGCTACTGAACTGTGAAGTCATATTGTATATTCTAAGAGCAATCCTAATAAAGAGTGGGACTCAACTTTAAAGGGGATGGTTAGTAAGTGATCAGTGGGAATCAGTGGGAATGCTAGGGGATGATTGTTCCAATCATTTGGAGTTGATTGTTCCAATCCTTGTGGGATTCATTTAAGAGTACATTATATATCTATTGTTGTGTGAAAATTAGTTGCTTCGTTTTATACATCCTCCTCATAGTCATAGCTATCCTTGTGAACCTTGGTCCCCCCCCCCCCGCACCCTACAACGCAGTTAGGAAGCTTTTGTGGAAAAGGATTCCACGTGTGAATGACGATAATGAATAGGTACCATGAATTCGGTTGGTTTCTTTTTTCCTATCCAGATAGCTACTGAACTGTGAAGTCATATTGTATATTCTCTTTCCGTTGGTCCGTGTTTCGCGAAGGCGGGTGATTTGTGGAGAACTTCTAAAGAAAAAAAACCAAAAAAAAAAAAACACTACGTTTTCCTACAACATCATAACAAGTCGATAAACTGCAGTTCAAAGGTCATGATGAAAGGACGAACTTGCCACGCAATGTTGATAGAAATATAGAAGATTCGATTACAAAGGTAAAATGTCATGACAAGCCGATGGGTGTTTCTATTCAGGTATCCTGTTATAAGGAGAACGGAGGGTTTGAGATCACTTCTTTCATTTGGTATCGTTCCCGTACACCCATATCTTAACCACTTTGCTTTGCTTAGGATCCAAAACTGTAACACTAGTGCGTGGATTCTTTTGACGATTTTCAACACGGATGCGTACTGGGTATTAGGTTACACCAGTGCCAAATATGTATACTTTTTATGATAAGTCCCTTAATTCAACTGAATTCAGAACGTTTGTTCTGCTTTTCTGGTTCGTGTGCAGGTGCTTAATTTTCTCAAAGGTTCGGTGCTTTTTGATAAACGTAATATCTGTAGCACTATCCTATAATGCCTCTAAAAGAACTTTTTATACGAAGATGCGTGTGTTTATAGCGCTCCTAAGGCTCTATAGAACTTGGAAAAGTGTTGTTGTTGGTTTTTTTTGTCTATATTCTACTCGGTGCTACTCAGTACTTCTTGATGAAAAAGGAAACGCATATTTCTGTCATACGCCATTACTATTCATACTAAACCCTTCAAAAAAGTTTGGAAATCTGACTTCAGTTGTAAATTTCTCCAGTTTGTAAGAACTATACAATACATGCTTGATATGAATGGAAAGAGTATTAAATTTTCTTTAAAATGATATCCTACTCATTATGATTATGCTATCAAGTAAAGAACTGTACTCAAAAGTGTCTGATAAGGTCTGCATTGAAAAGTTGCAAAACGAACAAGAACTGTCCTTATGAATGAGAATGGTCGTGAAGAGTACATAAAGAACATGTTCTTTTGTGTTATGTGTTTTGCTCTCAACTGGTCAGCCATGAAGGCAAATTAATTTCAATAGACACGACTTCACATTCAAGTTTTCAGTGGTGGCATGCCAGGCAATTTTGATAGCTTATCAAGTTTTATGGTTGTACACCATGCCACTTGTAAGCAATGTTCAAAAACCCCGCGCCATAGGGCAATTTTAAGCTGAGATGCTTCAAAAAGATGACAACGCAAAACCACATAGAGCGAGACATGTGCGCAACTTTCTCGAGAGAGAGAGAGAGAGAGGGCATCATTAGAATGGACTAGCCTGCATGCAGCCCCGACCTCAACCCCATAGAACAATTATTTTAGGATCAACTTGGCCGAGCTGTGGGGAAGAGGGTCACAAATGCAACGACATATAGGCAGGACTCCGTCAGATACTGGTTGACGCCAATCAACAGCATGAGGACACGGTGCCAGGCGGTGGTGCAAGCACTTGGCTCGTCCACCAGATGCTGAGCCCCGTTCATGTTCATTGACAATGTAAGGTCAAAGTAAACATAAAGTAAACACAAAATAACGACAAAATGAAGACAAAATAAAGATGAAATTCCAATAAAATCAAAGCCATGCCATTTCACCTCTTTGTATCTTTGTTACGATTAATGTGGCGAGGTTCTGTGAGATGAACAATTGAGTCATGATCGTTTGTGTGTGTGTGTGTGTGTGTGTGTGTGTGTGTGTAATGCTGTGTATGTGTGTGTGTGTGTGTGTGTGTTTATCTGTTTTGTTGAACGCATACATGTTTCACTCCATAAAAATGCATGATGTTACAGTAAATGAACACCAAAGAATAAATGGGGAACTCACTCATCACGAGGAAACTGCATTACGGACGTCAAAAATTGGGCCATTTTGCAGCTTTTCGATTCTGACTTTTGTAAGTAATACACCTCCATGTTTACGATAATCATAACAGGTATGGTATCATCTTAAAGAGAATTAAACAATATGTCTGTGGTACTAAGCACGAATGAATCATTTCTAAGAAAAGATGAGGAATGATTGATCAAACTCAAACCCCAGCCGCGTCATACCAAAAGACGTTAAAAGATGGGAGTTGCTGCTACCTTGTTTGCCTTTCAACAGTTGAAAATGTTAGAGCAACGTCGATCTGGCGCTGCTCAGTGGCTGCCGGGCCCACGATCAATTGGGCAAAAAGAATTTCCATTCTTGGACAATAAAATTTGGAGTTTATATCCAAACAATTATTATTATTTCCAAGCTTTTTTTGAAGGGTTCAGTTGTTTTGAAGTGATGCATGAAAAGCATCAAAACATGGTAAAATAATCTGATATAGATAATTTATTTTTATAACCCATGTCAAAAACCATAAGGTTTGTGTAAAGGGCCTCTCTTTATTTCTTAAAATATGAAATAATAAAAAAAAGAAAACCTTCTACATATCCTTGACTTTCTATTCTATCAACCTTTTAATGGATAATGCCACTGCTTTGAAAAAAAAAGAGAAATGTATATTATAATGTATAGAATACTACTTGATTTCATATCAACAACTTGAATAGACCCTATTCTTTGGAGCCTCAATTCTCGCTATACATTTTACACACTTCCAGATTGTGTGGATTTTTGTTCTTCCAATATCAAGGTATTTAGGTTTGGAGAGTTCATTTTGATCTATAGGTACGTCATTTTAAAGTTAAAAGTTCATGTGTTCTTTCAGAATTTGCCCTTGTATATAAATCAATGTCTGCCGACACCCGGTTTATATAGGTGAAATTTAGCGATTTCTAGGCTTTGCCGATGACGTAATGGGGTGAAGTGAATCACCAAGGTCTCGAGCGCCGCACATACGTACGCACTTAGCTAGCCAGCGCTGACTCGATCGACTAAAGAAACAGGCCACAAAACGCAGGGTAGACTCGGAGTAGACTCCGGAGAAGATTGTTCTCAAGAGGAAATGTTACTGTCTGTTAAGGCTCATCACAGTGGATAGCATCCGGAGAGCCACTGGAGAGCCTCCGGAGAAACCTTACCCTGCGATTGACCAGAGTAGACGCGGGGTAGGCTAACGCTCGAGGGGTGAATTTTCCCCACAGGCGTCATGTGACCAGCGCTATTTAAAGTCAGGTGACCAGCGCTGCGCCACACAAATCCTATCAACTCTAACTAGCAATTTTTGCACAACGTGTATAGGACCAAGGAGCTTTGGAGTTCCTTGAATGGACTGTGTGCAGTTACCTATGCATAACAGTGGCGGATCCAGGGAAGACCGCACTTGCGCACGCCCCTCCCCCTTTATTATTATTATTATTTTTGTTTGTTGTTGAAACAAAAGAAATTTGTTATTGTGGATGATCCCATATCATAGCAGCACAACAAAGAATAACAAGAAGAGAGGAGGAGCAGCAAAGAAGAAAAGGACGAAACGTCAGTGAACACGCAACCCCATAGCCAGGACCGATGAGACAGCAAAAGTTCAATTCAATTTCCATCCAGCTTTGATAATCCAAATCAATTCAATTTATTTCCATCAGCAAAAATAATAAATGCACACATTTCCCCTATCATGTTACAGTATAACAAGAACAAACGTAGAGAAAAGAGAAGAAACGAGAGGTGGCAAGGGGAAACTGCATAAGAGCAATTTATAACCTTGCGTGTGGCAAATGAAGCCAATGTACATTATGTAAATAGACTTCTAGAACTAAAATGATACGAAATTCAATATGCAGATAGTTCCAGGTAACATGATGACATTATTGCAGAGTAGACTTTTTTTCATACACAAAGACAATTTCGAATTTTAACACTATCAACTTAATGTCAGGGACGAAACTAACGTATACAAGATGCAGTAAAACCGTAGCTTTCAGTAACTATGAACTATAAATCTGTCAATCTATGTTACTGAGCAATGATTATATGGAAAAAAAATACAAATGAAATATTGTACCACGTAATTTATATACATACTGACAATTGTATATCTGGAAAACAATGCACACTTTGATATTTAAACCAGAGGAAATAAAGTGATGGAAAAGAGTGATCTACTATGATGAATACCTTGGAAATAATCATTAAAAATCAACAATATACTAGAAATGTCGCTTTGGCGACTGGTATGCCTCCGCCATAATGCATGATTTTCCCAATAGGTCTAGATAGTACATGTGGACACTGTGTGATTACATTTTCACAAAATTGGTAAAATATTGGAATGACAAGTTTGTCACAAATGTGTTGAATGTTCACCTTCCTTGACGTAGGTTTAATTGGATGAATAGGAGAGCATGTATCTAGGGATTTAAGGACTTTAACTTGACTTTGACCCATTCATACATTTAGGCATTGAGTAATTTTCAAGATACAGGTGTGTAGAAAAAGTGCAATTTCTGAATTGAATAGTAAATTGTTACCATTTTCATCTGGCCCTTGACCCTAAAATTCATAAGATAATTACTTTCAGGTAGAACATGCATAATATGTACTGAGTTTCAAGGTAACTTGAGCCACTTCCGAGATATGGAGGAAAAAGTTAGTTCAGCACTTTCACTTGATCTTTGACCTTTTGACCTTTGAGGCAAAAAGAGAAAAAAAAATTTCCAGAGAATTTCTATTAGGTTACACACGCATACACCAAGTGTAAAAGAACAACCCTGCTGGCATTGCATAAGTATGAGGGTAATAGTAAAATTTTGAAGTCTTGCACTTGACCTTTGACCCCTGACCTTTGACCCCATGAACCCTACATTCTCTAGATAATCACTTCCAGTCAGTACATGTATATACTATGTTCCATGAAGATACCTTGAACAATTTTCCAAGGTACGGAGAAAAAAAAGAAGTTTTAATATTTTTACTTTACCTTTTGACCTTTGACCTCATGACTCAAACTTTCACCAGAGAATCTTAATTGGGTAATACATGTATACACTAAGTTTCAAGAAAATCTCTTCAGGCATTCATTAGATAAATGGTGGAAACAGTGAAATTTTATGTATTTGACCCTGACCTTTTGACCTTTGACCTTTGACCTCATGACCCAAACTTTCACCAGAGAATCTTAATTAGGTAATACATGTATACACTAAGTTTCAAGAAAATCTCTTCAGGCATTCAATAGATATGGTGGAAATAGTAAAATTTTATGTATTTGTCCCTAACCTTTTGACCTTTGACCTTTGACCTCATGACCCACACTTTCACCAGAGAATCTTAATTGGGTAATACATGTATACACTAAGTTTCAAGAAAATATCTTCAGGCATTCACTAGATATGGTGGAAATAGTGAAATTTTATATATTTGACCTTGACCTTTTGACCTTTGACCTTGAGCATGTGCACCCAATAGTTGATAGGCACAACTTCACCCCCTAATACACATACATGCCAAGTTTCATTAGGATACCTCAACAGGTTTCGATAGTTACCTTGTCCACAAAATTCATTACGGACGGACGGAAGGACGGACGGACGGACGGACGGACGGACGGACAACCCGAAAACATAATGCCTCCGGCACCACTTCGTGGCGGAGGCATAAAAACAACTTTTATATGCAGTATTAGTCTATTTACGTTCTGTTAAACCATTTGAAATTGATACAAATCGCATCAAAAGAGTACGTGTTTTAAAATGCAAGAAGACGTGTATTTAGAACAAAAAATTGTAATGGTGCGGACACTATTCATAAAGCAGTGTTTACTACTAAAATATGACAAAACAGCACTTCATGAACCTACACACAAGCTAATAAGCCTACATACAATTTTTTTTTTTATTCTTGATTTATAGGATTTATAATTATCTACCCATGGGAGAAGAAACAAGTGCACTAGCTCCTGTTTCTACCTGACACTAGGTACTCTCATATTAAATAGCCCAAGATGACTCGGCTAGCAACATGGGATAAGGCAGAGAGGGCAGTCATCTTTCTATTTGCTTTCCTACTTTTTACACCTATTATTAGATCTTATCTTTGGCTTTGCAAGTGAGGTTGATTGTTGTTAGCTCGATTCTTATCTCTTTTCTTATTTTGAGTTTTACCAGAAATGCGAATTAAACCCTATTTTGAGTAGAATGCGTAGAAAAGCTCAATCTTATGTCGAATTCAGGTTCTCCTTTAGGCCTATTCATCCCCCCCCCCCCCCAAAAAAAAAAAAAAAAAAAATGTTGAGCCTGTGTACCTCGATTTCATGGTCGTTAATGCTAAAATCAGCGGCATTATAGACCTCGTTGTCCTCTCAGATGCAAAGCAAAAGGGTTTGTTTTTGATGGCCGAGGGGCAATTACATACCTATGCAGAAGTGAGAAATTTCTCGCTGCCGGAAAGTATAGCAGGACACCGGCCTTCAGCTGCAGAGCGTTTTCTTTACTCTAGTGAGAGAATACGTAGCGGTTGTATGGTCATCATAACTATTATAATATAAGATCGCCATATTTTGGCAATGTTTAACTTATCACATGGGATGACCAACGGGAAATCAACAGGGAATAACTGGGGTTTTACAGCCCGCTCGAATTCTTCAAAAACGTCAAATATAGTTGAGTGATGCCTTAATTCCGACCGACCAGGACGCCACCCTGAGTTTTGACCGTACTCTAAATAAGGACATAATAAATAAAAGGAAAACTGAGTAAAAGCAAAATATGTAATCATCCTACTTGTGCATTTCCTTGATATCGAGCGATCATTTCCTGTTTAAGAAGACGCGTGTAAGGAACATCTGAGCGGAGTAGATCTTTACAAAACGTCGTTGCGTTCTGTTTCAAAATGAACTTACTCATTATTCTACTTTTACGCTTCGTTGTCACATTTTTCTGAATGCATTTGTCGTCGACATCTCGTCTTAGGGCCTGAAAATAAGCTAGATCCTTGCTAAACATCGGGCCATATTCCTGGACTTTTTTCCACAATGTCTTGTTGAAATAGTCATACAGCATCCCGTCTCCAGCATTCCACGAGCGAATTCTTTGTTCAGTTTCCTCCGTGATGGGATACTTGTGGTTTGTGCTCCGAACACCGCTAGATATGTAAAGAATGTCCTTATAGTCCCAGCACATCAATTGTCGCAGAAGAATCAAGGACTCGTCATAGTACTCATTGATCATCATTAAATCAATCTCCCTCCCTAGTTCTTCGATTTTTTCTTCAATTTTGGTCAGATTTTCATTATATCTATGATCAAATCCCAAATCATACAGCTGCCCATTTCTTGTTCGTGGCGTCTGATACATTCCGCTGGCAGTGAATCTCCTTATATTGGACACATATGTTTCAAAGGGGTTAGTGGTGTTGATATGCAACGCCTTTCCCAATCTAAAATATGCGAAGTAGGATTCAAATTGCGCCACTGGGTGTCGAATTATTGAAATGTATTTGGCATGAGGCACAGCGATATCCATTTCCCCGCGGTTATATCTAACATGATTAACTAGCATGTCAAAATCTTTCCTCTCTCGTTTCTTGATTTTTATGACCATTGGCATTTTAAATAAGCCATGCTTTGACAGGACGTGCGCGTGTTTAGGTAATGCAACGTCGAGATTTCGAAGATATGCGTACCGTTCAAATATCGACGCTAATGTCGTTGATCCTGTTTTATGTGTTTTTATGTACACGACTCTTTGACGCGGTCGACAAGAAGCCTGTGATAGAACTTTAGATCCATTATGATCAATTGCAGCGGGAAGGGTGGGCGAAGTGACATAAAGTGGCCCTGCTGCTGGGAGTCGTTGACTGGCTTTACTTGACGCGGTAATTGTCCTGTAGAAAAAGGAAATGAAGAGTTTGTTTGCAAAAACCGATAAGTCCATTTTTGAAGATTTTGAAGTACGGGCTCTGTCATAAAGTACAAAATAATACCTTTTAAATGATATTTTGGTCATTACGTATAAAGGTACATTTTTGAAGTTATGGTCAAAAGAAGCACACATTTTCTTATTATTCTCTTTATTTTTCTTGATCTTTAATCGCAAATATCTCCATTTGGCAAATATGGACTTATCGGTTTTTGCGAACAAACACTTCAAATATTCTAATTTGTGGTTAAATTTATATACTAAACAGTATAGATTTTGAATAATATTTATTACCGATATCGGATGGAGGAAGATTATTTTGGAAATATATCACTACATGTATTGCTTTAAAGTATTCATTGAGCTTATCGATGTAAAAATCTACAGCCCACGTTGTACAGTAAATGCAGCAAAAATTTGCATCTCTGTCACGTATGAATAAAAAGAAACAGCAAGAACATTGTTTTGTGGGAGAAAGGGTGTGGGAGTAAAATAAAGAAATTAGGCCCATATTTCTCTCGGATCGAAATAGAATCGAATTAATGTATAGGTGTACAAAAACATTTCCGACTTTTGATCCTAGATAGTTAAAAAACTATTTGTATATCAGATAACACGGATATTGATATTAGCAATAGCTGAATAGCGTACAATTTTGTTGGAGGTAATTTAAATATGATACCATAAATCTTTTTCATTAAATTTAAGATTTTTTTTTTTTAAGTTAGGTTTTTATTGATGTATATGAGAGTGTGTGACTAACACCCAGAAAATGGTACTGAACAATGGCAAGGATTGGAATGCTCTGTTACATTTTCATGAGAAATTCCTGCTGTCACAGATAGTCTTTATTCATTCTAAAATGTTCTAAAAACCCTTTACCATGAATTCAGACTAGCAGTACCCAGGGGAATCCATCATGAATCATTAATAAAGCATTCACTTGCCTTGCAGTAAGAGTCCCGATAGTCCATGGGCCAGGCCAGATATTGGTACCATCTGAGGTGGCAAAACCTTTTTGGTGTCATTTTGTTTGTCGGGCATAGATATGCTTATCAAGCTATGATAGCATTTCCAAATGAGTAGCTTAGTCCTAATAAATGATTTTTTAACCCATTTGGTTTCGCTGTTATATCCCTTTACTTCTGAATCGAAACTAACCGCTATAGAAAGAAGAACACTGTCTTCTGTATGTCCACAAGTGTTCTGTTGTAAACGCGGTGCGCTTAGTCTTTATTCAAGGCAGCGAAGGGAATATTCAAGGGTTATGATGTCCACTGCGCTTAGTCTTTATTCAAGAGGGCGAAGGGAACATGTACTTTGGGGCACATCCCACAGGATTGACATTTAATGTGCATCCTCTCACTGTATAGATATTGTGAAGCAATGCTTCTACTATCATTTCCACGACATTTATTGATATAAAAGTGTGTAGCTGTATTGCCGGAACTACTTCTAAAACCATGCACGAAAGACGTCGGTATTTACGTTCATAGTATCCGTGTGTTGTAATTACGAGGCTTGAGCGGAGGTGCAATTTTAGACACTTCCCAAGGGATTGCTTTTGAATGTTCACCCTTTTGACAATATGGTTAATGTAGAGCAATTTTTCTTCTTGTAATTATATTGCATTTCTTGAAAACAAAAGGGCAATTGCTGTACAACCGTGACGACTATATGAAGGCATGGAAAATTGGAACATATTCGTGCTATAATATGGTAGTGCATCATAGCTATATTACCCTGGCGGTTGGATGATTTTGAACACATCCCACTCGGTTGCCTTTGAATGTGCACCCCTTTGACTACATGATTATTGTAGAGCAGAGTCTCTACCATTTAAAAATCATGAAAAGTAAAGTGTCTTTATTTACCACACGGCAAAACGACTTTCAACATGCATGTTCAACTGAGTTTGCTTTGGCATATAATGCATTTTTTGTTAACCTTTTTTTTTTTGTGACGGTCAGGGTAGGGGTGATCTGGGCAGTTCCCAAGGGCTTGCCTTTGAATGTCCACCTTTTTGAAAAAATAGATATTGTAAAGCAACGTCTCCTATATTACCTTCATTGCATTTAAACGAAATTAAAAGGTATGTGCTATACAGGCGGAAGAACTTTTCAGAGGCATGTACCCATGGAACATTTTTCGCGGTTGTATATACTGCATGTTTTTCACTGCCTTTAGGATGCATGGATTTACTTTGAGCACCTCCCACAAGGTGGTCTCTACAAGTGAACCCGTTGGACTGTATAGATAGTGTAGATCAATGTTTTAATTTTATCTTTACCCCGGCAATTTTTATAGAAATAAAAGTGTCTTGATATGGCAGAAATTCAATTCAATACAATGCAATTCAATTCTTATTTCATTTTTCGCCAAGAACATATAGACATCACTTTTCTTTGGGGGGGGGGGGGAAACAGAAATTAATGAGGTGCGTAAAACTATGTTGGATGAAAAGAATAGCACCTTGCAATAATTATACATAGTCATAAAACTCAAGTGAAAGTCACAAAACTTTTTGAGACATGAACATTTGGAACGACTGTAATTGCGTTGGTATTTGCGTTATAAGGGTCATGTATAAAGACATTCAATGTGGGCACTCCCCATATAGTAGGCTCCCTTCGAATGATCACCACTTTAACTATTCATGTCAGTGTAAGTCAAAATTGCAGAACAATATCTTCTGTTAACCTCATTGAATTTCACCGAATAAAAGTTTCTGTGCTAGAGGACCAGAAGGACTGTTTAAAGGCATGTAACCATAAAACATAAATATGCATTTGCGTTGGTACATGATTATTGCAGGTCTTAGACTGCCTTAGGGTGGGGTAATTTTTGGTATACCGCCACGTGGTTGCCTTCGTATGTGAACAATTTTACTCATTCATTCATTCATTTATTTCCATATCAAAACATAACATCTACAAATATCAAAACACAATCGCCTTGGTACATTTATACATTTTGAATGGAGGGATCATAGAAAGCACACACGAGGCTTGTTGGAAATGATCCCCTACAAACAATTATCATTGCATTTCAACTAAACAATTATACAAATTCAATTGATAAAACAAAGGTCAAAGACACAATGAAAAGAGAAGAAAAGAGGCAGAGGTGGAAACAATGCATACGTATGCTTACAGTTTCAGATACATTTCATCTAAAATACATTTTTTTTATAAAGCCTTTTCAATTGACGTAAGGTCTTACAACTCTTGACTGTTGGAGGAAGAGTATTCCAAAGAATAGGGCCATGGTAAAAAATGGAGGACTGAGTTTTTGAAATCCGGTTTAATGGTGTGTGAATATTTTTGGCATTCCTGGTATTATAATTGTGTATAGAACAGTTCAAAGTGAAATGGTTGTGAAATACTTCAGGAAGAACATTGTTGGAAACTTTAAACATAAAAATCATACTTTCCAAAGAAATGAATTCTTGAACAGGTAAAATTTTCATCTTAGAAATAATGGCTTACTGGGAGCTAAATATGAAGAGTTGGTTATCAAACGAATACTGCGTTCCTGTAATTTATGAATACGATCAATATTTTTCTTTGTAGTAAAACCCCAAACAATACTACAATATTTTATATGAACTGAAACAAACGAATAATACAGCATCTAATACAGCATTTCACCTTATAGGTATTGTAAAACAATAATTCTTCTATAACTTCCACTGAATTTTAATGGGAATGAAACGAAGAGGACGTTATAGAGGTTTTTTTCGCTTCAAACAGCTGTATTCACGTGCGTATGATTATGTTTTGTACCGGGCCGTGAGGGTATAGGGATAAATTCGGGTACCTCCATGCGAGTGGTTTTGACTGTGCACCACCTTTTATTTAAAAAGATATACACATTGTAGAAAAATGTCTCCGCTGTCAGTGCCAATTCTATTTCATGGAAATAAAAGAGTCTTTGCTAGACGGCCGAACGACTTTAAAAAGAAAAAGTATTGTACGCTTAGAACAACGGAAATCGCGTTGGTTTATGCATGTTCTGTAAATGATCTTGGGGATAATATGATCAATAGGGGTAACTTTGGGCACTACCCACAGGGTTTCCTTTGACTGTGCCATCTTCAATATCTCAAAACCCTCAAGGATGCAAGAGCTGCATCATTAAGATTCGAATAAACCACCCTCCAAATAGAGTTCATCTATTACAAAATTGGACAAGTTATAGATGTTGACACTTGTTTAATTTCGTACTTTGATTCTACGTAATTAATGGATAAGCTATCATTTTCTGTCTGATAACAAACTCTAATTTGCATGATATCATTCATGCAAGGTTACTAATGCTGTAGAGTTTGTTTTTAGCGAAGAAAAACTGAAATACTGTATCATATTTGAACATTCTTAATATGCTCATGTCGGGCGCTGTGAAGCATTTGAATATTCCGTTGGCGCGGTACCCTTTCCATATCATGCAAATGAGGCCCAGATTATGTACATGGAAATGTTTGCATCGCACTAACTGACATTGCAAACATAGGTTTCAACACTTTCGGTGTTCCAATCTGAAACCTAGAAGCATAGTTTTCATGGAAACACTGTATTTTTATCATTATGTGAGCTAATTTGCATATTGTGCAAATGAGTTCCAGATTATGTACATGGCAATGCTTGCATCGCACTAAGTGACAATGTAAACATAGGTTTCAACACTTTTGGTGTTCCAATCTGAAACCTAGTAGCATAGTTTTCATGGAAACACTATTTTTAATCATTAAGGAAGCTAATTTGCATATTTGCATCGCACTAACTGACATTGTCAACATAGGTTTCAATACGTTCGGTGTTCAAATCTGAAACCTAGAAGCATAACGTACAGTTTTCATGGAAACACTGTACTTTTATCATTATGTGAGCTAATTTACATATTATGCAAATGAGGCCCACACTATGTACATAGAAATGTTTGCATCGTACTAACTGACATTGTAAACATAGGTTTCAACACTTTCGGTGCTCCAATCTGAAACCTAGAAGCCTTGTTTTCATAGAAACACTGTTTTTTATCACTATGGGAGCTAATTTGCATATTATGCAAATTTAGCCACTTTGCCCCACTGGATTTCTTGGGACTTTTAGTATGGTGTTTAAAAGCCCATAACAAGTTGCACTGCAGTGGAATTCCTACTGTTGAAATTAGTGGTGGGTGAAACCCTATTTTGACTGGACTATTTGGCATTGGTCGGGTTGATGGCTGAAATCTATGACTACTCTGGAAATGCTATTATACTTTTATAGCAAAAAAAAAAAAATTCCTTAGATATATGCCATTTCAAAATGCACAACTAGAACTTGCCACCTCAGGTGGTACCAGTAACCCATTTTTCGGGTCTTGGCCCATGGACTAATTGTGTGACAATTGTTTCCGTGTCTCTGTGTGTGTGTGTGTGTGTGTGTGTGGGTGTGTGTGTGTGTGATTAACAACAATATCAGTTCTGGTAAACACTGCAAAAAAAAAAAACAAAACAAAACACACACAACAAAACAAAACAATGTACCGTTATCATATCTAAAGTTACTAATAAAAGGAATTATCTATACTGTTTTCATACTACCCTCTCAACAAATATATCAGTTTTAAACAAAAACCACTCTGCTCATTTACAATAGTCTTTATTATTACGTATTGTAGTGTACCGGTTCATTGTTTGATGGAAATAAAGCTACATTGGCGTGGCATAGTGTTTTCACCTCAGCGTTTTCACCTCAGCGTTTTCACCGGAAAATGATGAATGATTAAAAATACGGCAAAATCCACGAGGAATTGCTTTTTTGTTTGTTTTTTAGATAAAGGGGTATACACTGTATCATAGGCTTTGGATAATCCCTTCGCCGTCTTGAATAAAGACTAAACGCACCGCGTTTAGCTCTGGACAGCATCACCCTTTGGATATTCCCTTCGCCGCCTTGAATAAATACTAAGCGCACCGTGTTTACAACAGAACACCTGTGGACATACCATGAGCTCCATGGACATACAGTATAGCGGTTAGCCTCGATTCAGAAGTATAAGGATATAAAAACGAGACCAAATTGGTTAAAAATTCATTTATTAGGACTAAGCTGCTCATTTGGAAATGCTATCATAGCTTGATAAGCATATCTATGCCCAACAAACAAAATGACACCAAAAAGGTAATTGCCACCTGAGATGGTACCAATAACCAATTTTTCGCCTCTTGGCCCATGGACTAAGAAGCCTAGTCAGCAGAGCTCTGAAAAGCAATATATTTGGTCTTCGTGGTATTCATGTCTATTGTTGAGGGTCATTGTGAGCACACACTCACATACACATCATTGGTTCTTGTGTAAAGTTCAATTTTGTACAGAGGGTTCAAATTTGACCAAAATCTGGAATTTTACTTCAAAATTAATCATGGATTTAACGAAACTGATTCATGCTCTCATATTCAAATCACCTCCAACTATATTGTACACTATTAAGCTATCATCATATCAATGACAGTGTAATCTGATGTATAGTTCTAAAACTATTAAGGATCAAAAGTGGGAAATGTTTTTTGTAACACCTAGTATTCAGACCTTTTATGTACATTCATTTTTCTTCATAGTTACGTCAAGTTTGTTTTGTTTTCTTTCCATTTTATTCTGCTCAATTGTGTGTAGTAACTCAATTTGGTGATATGTTGAAGAAAAGTACATAACGCTCACCTTTCCGGTCCGAAAAGACGAACTTTGGGGTACTTGGTGACGAGAGCCGTTGACTGTTGGCCGACCTCCAGAAAAGAGCAGGTGACTAGTATTATTGCGCAGACGGACAGAAACAGCGGCGCAAGGAGTGATCGATGTGATGTATTGGTAGCCATGGTTACTGACTTACCCTAGGCAAACAGTACAGAACGTGAGGAATAGAAACATGATCATTATTACAAGCTGAATCCAGCTTCTGCGAAAACACACCTTATTTTTGTCTTATTTTTATTCACAGTTTAATAGCAATGTCAGTGTGAAATGATACTTTCACAGTTTGTTTGAAGGTTTGGTATTAAAGTACAATCACTCCTTAAACGAGATTATCATAATTCAATTACACATTACCATCCATTACTACATATATATATATATATATATATATATATATATATATATATATATATATATCTTTATATTCAACTGGATGTAGCACCTCTTACACCCGAAATGGGATGGGGATGTAGTAGGACCTACTTTGATATTCGGGACCGAAATTTCCAGGACTGTCTAATACAGCGCATCAAATTTAATTTATTAGTCTCCTGAGAAGATTTGATACAATTTCACATTAACTTTATTTTTGACGGGGAGGGGGATCTTCGAGGGTGGGAGAGGAGAAGGGGAAAAGGATGTTAGTACAACAAAAATGTTATATGCATTATGACCGCGTGCATTACAAAGGTAACAAAAAGTCGCATCCCTTGATTTTATGTGAGGACAAAAAAAAATAAAGGTGGAATGGGTTAACCGAGTCATCTTATGTTTTTTATATTTTCTGAAAAAGCTATCCTTCTTTTACATTATTCTTTAGTTTGGGATAATATCATGAATGGGAAAGTGTGTTCTCAGCAGTTTGTCTACAACGCTTTTTTTTTGGGGGGGGGGAGTAGAATGATCAAGTATGTCTTAGAGGCCCCTTTTCATTTCTCGAAATCCTTTGCACACTCTTCACGTTTAAGTCTAATTACTCTTGAAAGGATAGCGCTCCTGCATGAAAGTTGAAATTAATCATGGAAAGAATGTGTTAATAGAAAATGCGATATTTTTAGCTTAATGAAATAATCCATTCATTGTAGTAGCTGAAGTGGTTAAGATTCTGTCTTTTATCCCTTTTATCGCGCAGCTAGCACAGCTTGGTATTCCTTAAGACAAGTGCTTGAAGTGAACATGAATGTACTTCAGAGCCTCTTTTCTCAGTTCACACATTTCCAGAGTGTGCTTTCCTTCAATTATTAAGATAGGTTAGGGAGTTCATTTGAATTGAATTATACATCATTTTAAAGCTTAGAGTCAGCTCTTTATGAATATTCCCTTAACTAAAATTACATGTCTGGTGACTTTTTCTTGGTTTTGTGATGCAGGGTCACATGATATTATAATTAGTTATACATGCAAAAAGATAAATAAATGGATTGATCAAGAGAGAGTTCAGAACAGAAATTGTCGAATTTGAAATTTAATACAAAAAAAAGTGTAGTTACAAACGAGCATGATTTCATGAATACATGAATGTTGAATATCAACATGAGGCATAGTAGTAAACATTGCACACAAACATAAAAGGAAGATATGCGACCGTCTACTGTAGGAAATACAAAGTTACTGAGTCGACATCGAGACGTTGCATCTACAAGATGTCAAAATGTTCAATAGAGGAAAAACAACCAAACAGACAAAACAACAACAACAGCAACAACAACAACGAAACAAAACAGAAACAAAACATGGCAGTCAAAGAAAGCACTAATATGAAATGGGATGGCCTTTTCTCTGGCATGTCGTGGTGGCTTCATTTTTGGAGTACAATGTATAAAGACAGGTAAAAACCAGGACAGGTCATTACTTAACAACATTTGACAGATAACGGCTTATTGCCCCGACGGCGATAAATGTTTCATTTCCCATCAGCATAGAAAGGTGCATGCACCACATGATTACTTATAGAATGTCATTCCTGAATGATATTAAATTGTAGATTATTTTGTTTTCACAAAACGCAACTTGATATACGGCGTATGTTATTGCAATGTGTTCAACTGATACACTGAAGGAGGGGTACAGTGAGAGAAAGAGAAAGAGAGAGAGAGAGAGAGATGAGGAGAATGCTAGGGTTAGATAAGGCAGGGGAATGAAAACGGAAAACACTCTCTGTCTCCTTCAGACATGAGAGAGAGAGAGAGAGAGAGAGAGAGAGAGAGAGCGGTTGTAACTGTTTGAGAAATAGACATGCGCAATGAAGCCTTCACGTTCCGTGCTCAACACGGGCTGCTAAGTTTTGGACACGCTGATGTCTAACTCTATACGCCAGTTCGGAGTTCCACTTTGCGCATGAGCAGAAACAAGGTCATTCGGACCAACAGGCATATTGGTTTTTAATTTCACTGGGATAAGTATCTGTAATGTAATGATTATTCATGAAATACTTATAAATGCTGCTTGCCAGCACATCCACCTGGCAGCAAAAGTGGTATTTGGCAATATCAATAAAAAGAGATTGTTAATACATTCAGTGCAAAATAATGAACGATGCTTTCCCAAGAGTTATCTGACGGATCATTCTGGTCATCTGGTCTACGCAAGTTCATTCTTTGTTTGAACAGGATCAACGAATTCCATAAATTGTTATGTAAAGCTTACGCATTATGTTGCTCTAAAACGAGTGAAATGCCCCTAACCGACTGAGAAAAAAGAAAGGTCATTCGGACCAATGTGCCCATGAGCTAACTCCGAACTGGCTTATTCCTTTAGGTTCCAATAATCAAAGCAGACTCGATCAAAGAAACGCTAGTGATGCTATTACATATGATATAAGAAATTTGCATAAGGAAGAAATATGGCTGGTCAGAGATAGTGACGAATCAGAAGCACTCCTTGATGTTTATACAAGGGTGGTTTACCCTCTACGCCAGACACAGCCAATTTGGCTCTTTTGTGGAACCTATCCTTAAAGGACAAGTTCACCTTCATAAACATAAGGATTAAGAGAATGCAGCAAGATTAGTAGAGTAGAACGCATCAGTGCAAGTTTGAGGAAAATTGGACAATCGATCCAAAAGTTATGAATTTTTAACATTTTTGTGTTGGAACCGCTGGATGAGGAGACTACTAAGGCTCGTGATGTCATATGAATACAACAGTATAAAGAAAATGTAAGACTTGAAATTCAACGTATTTTCATTTTGTTCGCATAATAAAAGAGCACTTGACTTGCCTCTTTCTAAAGACAATGGGAATAATATCACCCATGACATATGTCAGTAACGAGTCATGGGAATGTGTACTTTTTTCAAAAGATGAAATTTTGTGAAATTCTCTTTATATTTTCCTCATATTGTTGTACGCATGTGACATCATACACTGTAGTAGTCTTCTCATCCAGCGGTTACTGCACAAAAACTTCAAAAATTCATTACTTTTGAACGGATTGTCCGATTTTCCTCAAACTTTCAATGATGTGTTCTACTAATATTGCTACATTCTCTCAATCCTTATGTTATTGAAGGTGAACTTGTCCTCTAAAGGACTGAACGTGGGAAATAAAAAATAGCTTGACATTTATGGAGAAGGTGAACTATACACTTTTGGAAAGCTTTTCAGTCTAAATTGTCTCTAGAAGTGACCGATGGAGCGATGGTATTTTGGCACGCCTTTTTCTGAACGCCTGACCCCGATCTCGCGGCGAAATTGGGAGACCCAAATCATGACGTCACGCAAGGAACTATCACCCCTGCGTTGTGGGGGAGACAGGTAGCGGCCGGCTAGCTCTTCTCCATAATTACAGCCAAATCTATTTTTTTTTATCCCCTATGTTTCGAGACATCCTGTATTATTGTCATTTTGTTTTGCTTTGTCTTGTCTTGTCCTGTTTTAACGTTTTTACTTTCATTGGAACACAGTATATATAATTGAAATTGAATGAATTATTCTAGGTCAGCTATCTGGCTGCTACCTACCATAGCATAACTGTTAACCTATGTGCGTGTAATTGTCAATCTATTTATGTATTTTGTTCCTTTTCACTGTCTTACTGATAGTAATGTTTGTAATCATATCCGAATATTGATATATGTAATTGTTTTTAACATGTTCCTTGCTTTGGTGAAATAAAGAAACTTGAAACTTGAAACCAAGACTGTATACGATCCCTTTAAAGTCTGCTCTTTTGTGATCTTTTCCTTACGAAAAATCCACGTCACTGGATTTTTTTTTCTTTTTTGGTTTTGGTTTTGTGACGCAGGTTCACAACTGGGAAGGCTGTGTCTCCATAGAATATGAACCTATACTTTAACCTTTCATTTCCTCTACTCAGAGATGCAACCCTGTCTTAATGGATTGAATGCATTATCTTTAGACTGATGTCAATGAATGCCATCGGCATACACATATGGTTTTGAGGTTCCCGTAAGACGTAACACAAAAAAAGGTAAAGCTCCTGATGTCCATATTTTCTAAATTTACTCGAAAAGATTTCTCAATATTATTGGTACAACTTTTGGGGTCACAATTCTTCATTCCAAAATTCGATTCAGATTAATGAATTTCGGAATGATAAATCTTATTCTACTTTGGGAACAATGAACAGTCAGAACGAGCCACAAGGAATGGCGCCACTATTACTCGTTTTATTTTGCTCCTATCATGTGCCCATGGGTCCATAGGGTATCTCGACAGTAAGAATCTACACAGCTTCACAGAATTGGTTTTGAAATGTATTGGCATGTTTGAACGTTTATTGGCACAAACCTGAATGTATCAAGTGTTTATATTCATTCTTGAATTTGATCTCATTTGTTTGCCTAAATTGTTTCATTTGAGCATTTTCACTTGACATCTGACACTTGTTCTTTGAACCCATCGCTCACATCTTCCTTCTACTTTCTTCATAATTACTCTCTAATAATATCCAGTTTTACAATATTCTGAGCTATTTTCAAAATGTGTTAGAATCATATCCCCAAGTCTGAGGACCTGTCTTTATGCGGTTTCTGATTTTCGTTCGTTCGAATGTCTGCTTCTCAAATCAAATCAAAGTAAATTACATGGGTGTGACAAATTCAAACAAAACGTAACAAGAATGATGACAAAAGACCACTACAAAAGTGCAGCTTACACTACATCCATAATAAAACCTTTGTAAAGTATTAATGATTGCGTGTTATACAATAAAGGTATTTGATTAAAACGAGACAGGAGACCGTCAGCGAAAGCGTGGCTTGACTGGGCTGATGGCCTCTCGGGTTTGCCACTCACAAAAAGTATAATGTACGTGTATAAATTGCAATTTATGATTTAGTGCGGGAAAAGAAGAAGAAAAAGAAGATGCAATATGTGATTAGGTGAAGTGCGTGTGCAGTAAGTGCGTTCAAAGTTTGTGTTGGGGCCATATAATAGAAAACTATAGAAATGAACCCAAAAAAAAATTCATTTTAATGAGCTGATTTACGGGAGGATCACCGAGAGAATCAGCCACTGGCTGCGCTTGAGCCATTGGCTGAATGTGTGTATTATGAAAGGCCGTTCCGCGCGCAATCCAACTATTTAAAAGTTTATGACTACTGTGAAAAGATATTTCGAGATGAAATAGTTCTCTGTATAAGCAGAATTTAAAGCTGTTAGGGCGAGGTGGGTGCTGAATTCTATAACCTCCCATTACCCATTAAATATAACTGGAATTTTAATGTTTTTAAAATTAAAGTTCTATTCTATCTCGTATATAATGTACGGTACAGAATTCAGTCATTGGCTGCCCTTTAACCCCGGATGAATTTGCGTTATATGAGACTTCAAGGATTTCCACAGTAGTCATCGCTCACAGAGGACATAGACATAACTGTTTTGGGGCAACTTTACCTGTTTTGTTGTGTGTAAAATACTCTTACACAACTTAGCACAACCCCTGTGAACAATATGTACCAAAGAATTGTTGTGTAAAGTCGACACACAACCCAAGCTGTGTAAATTTTACAAAGTGTTGTGTATCAATGTTTATACAACAGTTGTGAAAAATGTGGTTACACAAGAAGTTGTGTATAAGGTTTCAAACAACTTTTGTGTAAAAATTACAGGCTGTGTACATTCGGAGCTCCAAAAAATCTTCGAGTGAATAAAATCACTCCAATATTAGTGAAATTAAACATTTATCACTCAAAGTTCACTCCAATCACTCACTCTTTTCTGTTTTTAACTCCTTCAGGGGTGCTGCCCAATACCAGCCACGTCTATATGATTGTGCAAGATTTGCTGTCAATAGATTTACTGTCCTTGCACCGCCCAGCCATGCTGTGGTTAAGTCCTTTGAAGTCAGTATATATATATATATACAATATATATATATATATATATATATATATATATATATATATATATATATATTAAATCTTATATGGCCGCAGTGGCTCATTACGCCTGCACACAAAACATGTCTGTAGGCAGACAGCAAATGGGTTTACAGATCATGGACTGTCGTGTATGATATTATTCAGGGCCACTGACAACAGTGCAACCAGGGTCAAGTAGAACGACTTCCTTTGAATTCCGGCAAACTCTTTCATTCTATTATTTGCCAATCAATTCCCTGAAACCTTCATAGGAAATTGGATAGACACCAAATCATGCGTAACTATGTGCAAATAAAGTAATCAGAGCACTCGGGGTTGAGCTTACGGGGTGGAACATAAAGGAATCTGTACAGCGGGTGATCACAATGTAATATTGTTAACCACAATGCATGAAATATCATAAAAAGCTCTTTTTAACTTATTCACTTTACTCATGCAGCAATAACAACAACAACAACCCATATATGGCAGGCACCTCTGTTTGCCGTTTACGAGTGAGTTGATTAAAATAATCTCACAAATTTACAGAATTTAAGTACTTGAGTCACAGAATTGAAAACCTGAATATAAGAACGACCCAAGTCCAATTTTTGGCCAAGTTCAGTTTGACATGGGAAATTGTAGCTTATGCATGGACTCATCTTGTGTATAAAATAATGATAAATCCTAATTACCCCCCGGAAGTGCCTGAAATGAATGAGTTAAATCTTATATTAATGTAAGAATGAAGGACTTGGGTCATTCTTACATTCATATTATAGCGCCCTCTCTCATCCTTCTCTCATCTCTATAGCAGAATATCATGTAAATGAATAAAAGAACGACCCAAATCCATATGAATCAAAGAACGACCCAAGTCCACCACACAAAATGGCCTCTCCACAATTAATGTAAATGTTGATTGTCATAATAATATATGTTCTAATTTGTATAATGTTGCCTTCCCATCACAGTTAAATAGAATATTATTGGACAAATAAAAAAGATATGAAGTTTGTTTTTTTTTTTTTTTTTTTTTTTAGTTTACTCGAAATGGTCTTCCATGGACTTGGGTCGTTATTATATTCATATACTCAATTCAAGTATTTAGATGCCATTGTGCTGTATTTTATCTTTTGGTATTGTTTGTGCTCTCTTCCTGCTGCAGTTGACAATATTGGATATTTAACCGGCCGGCCGTCACAATATTTTCATGTTTTGGGTCAGGGTATTATTCCATTGCTTCCACGATACAGTAAGATTTTGTATGGATTGGATGGACTGGAGTACAGTATATTGCAAGTATGCTGTCATGTCTGGCTCCCCCCCCCCCCCCTCCAAAAAAAAATAGATAGATAGATAGATAGATAATTAAATAAATAAATAAAAGATTAAGTAAATAAGTAGATAAATAAGTAGAAAAAATAAAAAAGGGATCCCTGAGGTCACTCCAAAATTAGTGCAAACAAACAGTTTCACCCAAATTTCATTCCAATTTACTTTAAACTCAATCTTTTCTGCTATTCACTCCTTTAAGAGTGAGCATTTTTACTCGATTTATTCAGAGAGAACCAAGAGGCTACTTGGGCATAATTGATCAATAAGTTTCTTTTTACGCACGTTGCCAAAATTTGTCTTGATTTGCTTTACTTTTTTTCCTAGTTTGTGTGCTCTGTGATCAAAAGTTGTAAGATCACCTGTTATATATATATATATATATATATATATATATACATACATACATACATATGTAATGATTTTTTTTTTTCAACATGTCTATACCCTCATTCTATACCTTGGTTTGGTGACCGTCTTGATTCAATATAGTATAAGTATAGTTATGGGATAGTAATTATTCTTTGTAACAGCTGATTACCTTTTGACTGTGACGAAGTGACCTTTTAAATGTTAGGAATGACAGGTGGAAGAGAGGATTTGTTCGTATGGTATTGAGCGACCTTTATTTAAAAGCAAATGTGATTTTGGGAAGGCTCACTTGAAAATGTTAATAGCAGATGCATTTCAGGCTTCAGCGAACTGTTAAAATCAATCAAAATTAGTGAAGAGAGAACTGCTGTCTCGAAAGATGTTTTTTATCATTCAAATAAAAGAGCATAGTTTGAGCAAGGTTTCTGTACACTCTTAAAACATCCGAGTCAGAACTGACCCGGAACTGGAATTTACACACCGTTCCGGGTCAAAAATGACTTGGAATTTGGTCATGAAGACCCCGAATGGGGTCACCCTGACCCAATTCATGACTCTGAATGGGTCATATCTGACCCCATTCCTTGTCATTTCTGACCCGGAACGATGTGTGACCCCAACGGACCCAGTTCCGGTTCAGTTCTGACTCGGATGTTTTAAGAGTGTAGTACCCTAGTCAAAACAGCTATCCTTCATCTCACAGATACGATTAAAAAAAAAAAAAAACAAACAAACAAACAAACCTGTGAATGGTGGTCACACACTTACATTATATGAGATGGCTCCACAACATTTGTATCAGGCAAAATAGAGTTTGTTAAAAATATCATGTTTTTTGAACAGTCATGACTAGTGAAATAACAGACAGAGCTCTTTAGGACACATCCAGCTGTTGATTGCGGTAGCTTCCATTATAGTTATCAGGCTATACATCATTGATACTCCAGTGTGGCTTTACATGGATTAAGGAAAATTAATTACAGTGTTTCTATGAGTTAATATAAGTGGAGTTTTCTTGGTGTTAAAACATTTATGTACTTCATACACACACAGTGTCCTAATGATTCTCCTAAGTGCATTTTTTTGCTGGTTGCGTACAAGAGGGTATAAGGGAAGTAGTAGTGAGTAGGTCCTATCTATTGTGACACCTGTGTTATTTTGTGGTCACAGTAAACAGAATTTTAGAAGTTTTCGAGATGTAAACGAGTGGAGCAACAACCATGAAGGAATTTCCAGATTGAGTTGAAATTAAGAATGCTCTATAAACATACATTGATCATGATTCAGTGTTCAGTGTGGAACGGGTTAATGCAATGTTCACGTGAGTAGTATGAACCAAACACCAGATAACATTAACTTCACTATACCTATTTTATGTCGAAATAGTAAACATTTCGAACAAGTTGACATACCATACATACGATACAGTATCATAAAGGAGGCACAGAGAATGGAAATATCTACCGGCATTAGTGCTGAATCTTTTATCTTTCACAACCTCCCACTTAAAAAAAAAAAAAAAAAAATCAAACTGCATTGTATGATAACCATTATGATATCTCAAACCTAATTATAGATTGTAACATTATACTCTGGCGTGCTCTAAAATGTAGGCCCTATTATGCGATTATGTTCATGCGCACATAAAAACAACAACAACTGGAATATCATTTTTAGAGTGTTACGACCAAAATCACTCTGAGAATGATCGCACAAAAGAAACAATCAACTGATGTTCAGGCGGTTTATTAACAGTGATATTGTGGGTACGGACTCGTAATCGGTTTTCACATCAGTACAATAATGATCAATAGAAACAATTATAAATCGGTAGTGGAATCACTTACACGTAGTACAGCCAAATTTGAAAGCAAGTAATCCTTTGACTGTGTCCAGATACGATGTTCGATGCACAGATGAATGATCCGCGATGCACCGATGAATGATACCTCAGACGTAAATCCAGAGGCGCAGGTTGTGATAATCCTCAGTATTAATCCGGGGTAAAAATCCAGGATATACGTCCACAGCGAAACGTGCAGAATCCACAGGAAACGGGCAGAATCCAAATGTTATGACGACCACGTCCAGTTGATGCGTTGAATGATGATTCACTTTATAATGTCCAGCAAGGAATCCAGCCCGTCACAGCTTTGCCGTAATAATGTCCGTTGACACTAAAATATGGAGTCTCTCTCCAATGTAGGCAAATTAATTCTCTGCAGGCAAAATGTCTCCCAGGCCTTATCTCCACAAACACAGTTTGTATAGCAGGTCAGCAGGTAACACAGGACTGACTATAACAAGTCGCTTCAGAGCCAGAAGTGACGTAACTCTCAGAGCAGAGGTGTTGGGTACTCTGCCTACTGCAGAATTTCTCCAGCTTATATACTATCCATTCACCCCTTTCTAGTACATTCTGTAATTTTCTCCAACCTGGGGCCACATACCTGAACATACTAGCAAGTCCAAATTCCAGGAATCCTGGATGACTCGCTGCCTAACAATGTGCATAACATCATTGCCAAAATTAACTACCAATCACATTGGGCTACAGGGACAGTGCCTCACTCAGCCAAATATGTAAGCACTTCCCAGAATATTCTGGAATGGGTTAAATCATTCTAGATTGAGTGAGCTATAATGTATTTCCTGTCACATACATAAATGTACTGTAGCTACATTTTATACCACGTAGAAAATTCTCCACTGATCTGGTCAGCCTGTATGTACTATATATCTATATCATATAGAATGTTCTCCATTAATCTGGTCACCCTGTGTACATACAATGTACACATTAAAACAACCATGCATACAGCCTTGATACATGTACATAACTACTTGTGTGTACATTTGTGACAAAAGGAATTTAGGGATGCCTCATCTTGGAACACTGACTCCTATCAATCTTCTCTATACCGCGACCTTCAAATAACACAGATACCACATTAAACATAACGTATACATGATACCCCTAACCCACTGTCTCGTTCTACACATTCAACAAAACTCACATCACGCTTTACCCTCAGAGACACATATAGCAGTAATTGCCTAAACGATGGTTAACACAACAAATAATCTACACTAACTGTACTAGATATAATAGGCCGATGGTGATGATACCATAATTACTTACAGAAATTATTCTCCCTCTCATATTTCACTGCATGAACAAATGAAGAGTTTGTTCGCAAACACTGACAAGTCCGTTTTTCGTGAAAGTCAATCGACATAATTGTACGGTGAAAAAAGGAATTGGGGGACCAATCTGAAGATATAATTAGCGTATAAAAACGCAATATTAAACTCGGATTGTTTCAGTCTAAGTTCAGTGTTTTCTTACAAACAACAATAAGTTCAGGTCTCGTTTTGTTGCAAAAGCTGATAAGTCCACATTAACCAATCAGCATGTCTTATAAATATCGGGTGATTTCATTGATTACGCTGCGTTACGTATAATATGCACTGGTGTACAGGAACTACGTAGGACTACATGCATGCATGATACGGACTTCGACATAAGCATGCACCCCGAGGCGCCAGCGTCGCGGCTACTGCATGTGTGCTGGTCTAAGTAATCGTGTATGATAACCCGGGAGGAAAACGGGAGCGCAAGAAAAGAAAATATGCATATACCTATGGTATATGGTAACGCAGTTTCCACACATTCGAAACATATCTTGCTTCTCTTTTTCCAAAGAACAGCATGTGTGCCGATTTGCATGAGCATTTCAAAATAGGAGGAAATAGTTTCATCCAAATATTTTGTCCTGATATTTTGTTATCATAGTCTTTACCACCACACCAATGTGTGTAAAAAAGTTCGTGAACATTTTGCTTGAAAAATGAGGAAATTCTGCAATCCACGTTATTTTTCCCGATTTGTTGCCATATTATGCCGTTTACATAATTATTATCATCAATACGTGTTGTTACCATGGCAACGCAGTTTCCAACACATTCGAAAAATGTCTTTTACGTCTTTCTCCCGACACTAATAATTGTGTGGCAAGCATCGGAAACATTTTGCTCGAAAAATGAGATTTTTTTTTGTTCCCTAATAATTTCGCGATGTTACCATGGCAACGCAATTTGCACGATATGAAAGAATGTGATTTGCACATTTTACCAAAGGACAATGTACACGCCAAATTTCATGATCATTGCTTGAAAACTTCGGGAGTACCTCGATTACCAAAAACTATTCTGTCTTTTATGGTCATAATACGCCGTCACCATGGCAACGCAGTTTCAAATACATTATGAAAAATAAAATGTCTTGCATACCTTTATCCCAAAACCAATATGTGTGTGCTAAGCTTCATGAGCATTACTAAAACTTGAGAAGACTAACAACGCATCGATTTTATACCGCGTGCGGTGGACTTATCGGCTTTTGAAAACAAAACAAAAGAAAACAAAACAAAATAGCGAGATGTGGACATCGTCGGATTTTGCAGCAACACGCATGCAGGTATAGATTCCAAGTTTTCCTCTTTGTTTAGATTTCAAAAAAAAAAATTAAACCTTCTATTACGTAGGTAACCGACATTCTAATCTCTCCATCATTCCCGTTCATCGCCAACAGAGTGTTATGAAAAATCGTGATTTAAAAGAATTGAAGAGAATGGACATATCGTTTTTTGTTGATTTTTTTTTGCGACCAATCTCTTCTTTTGTTAGTTTATTCTTATATCTAATATTGACTAATTAGTATATATTACGTGCATTTACATATTTTAAAAGACCTATTAGATTAAAGCCAAAACATAGTTTTGGTACGCCTGCAAAAGTTTTGAAATTTCGCTGTAATAACAAGATATTCGATGGGTAACGACGAAAATGTGAAATATTAACCAAAAAGGTTAAGTCTCAGAACTTACCCGAACGGGGTCAGGCTAAACGCGGACTCGGGGACAACTCGGCCTCGCTTTGACGGCGGGCTGAGTTGTCTTGGTTGTCCCTTTGGATTGTACAGTGTTGTACTTTGGGAGCGGACTGTATGGCGCTTCGCTTTCTGGCTACTCGCAGTAATGGTCCGAGTTGATACAACGCGCGCATAAAAAACAAAACAAAAACAAAAAAAACAAAAACAAAAACAAAAACTCTTTGGCGAGCATGCAAAATTAGTGTGCGCCTATCAAGCACCTATAAAAACAATCAAAGACGCTTGATAAACAACAACAACTTCAAAGCAACTCGGGTGATGTGCGTAATACGCTTGAGGACCGCGCGCTGTCCATTTGTTTTGTACAGGACTAGCACGCACTTTCCTATCTGACAGTAGAATATGGCGATCACGAACTGCGTGTAAATTGTCCGAAATAGGGTCGAGTTTTCCCTAAGACCGAGTTAGTCTGGATCCTTCTGGATTAAAAGTCGGTAAACCGACTTTTATTTTTTTTAATCTCAAAATACTCCAAAACGACTCATCATCCCGGCAAATCGCGTCAGCCAGGTAAGTTTCTTGGCAGACTATTTCAATATATTGCAAGCAAATATGAAATGGTGCCAGACGGGTTCTCAAACCCTGCCAACACTATATTTTCACTTTAAAAACTCGGAAAATGGAAACAAAATACATACTTGGCATTACTATACTATACCCAGCACGTGTCCAACGGTCATAATCACCAAAAGAATCCACGCGCAGGTGTTCAGTTTTGGTTTTAAGGCAATCCAAAGCCGTTACAATATAGGTGAACGGGAACGATACCAAATAAAAGAAACATTCACAAACCTTAGTACCGGTATATAACAACAAGCCTGGTAGATGTAGAGTCTATAATCGGCGTGTCGTGGCACTTGCCTTTTGCAATAGATCAGTACGTCTATTAACAGTTCGTATTTCACTATGCCTTTTGGACCGTAGTTTATTGGATTCACTGCTTGTGAGAGGACATTTTTTTTTTCTGGTTTCTTTTGATAAAAATTTCTCCACAAAAGTCATCAGCGCGTGGAATGCTTTACAAAAAAAGCTTGCTCCTGACTGTTGCACGAAAGGGAAAGATGTACATGGGCGACGCGGAGAACAACTTGCGTACTGATACAGGCAGGTTGGCCCTATTATCTACCAAGGCGTCGAATTTATTAATAGCGCTACTCTTTTGTTCCTTAATTCACGTGTACAGTTCAAACGGCCTTTATTTCTCTTGAGGATCTTTCTAAAAGAAATAAAGAATGTGTAAGTCATGAAATCAGCCACATGATTTACAATCAGAGCACTCCTATTACAATAACACAGCCCTATGTCATACACGCTGTGCAGAAGTCGCCGTGCTTCGCGCGGCGTCTGGTCGGGCTAATACTAGGCATGCTAGGTGTTACAAAACAACATTTCCAAATGTTAATTTTTAATAGTTTAAAAACTTTATCTCAGATAACACTGACATTGATATGAACAACAGCTGAATAGTGTACAATTTTGTGGGAGGTAAGTTAAAAATGATAGCATAAATCAGTTTTTATTGAATTCAGGATTTAAGTTAGGTTTCAAATTTTGCTCTATTTTCAACCCTCTGTACGAAATTTTGATTTTGCATAGGGGTCAACTGGTGTGTATGGGAGTGTGTGATTAACACCATGACAATGGTCATGAACAATGGCCAGGATTGGAATTCTCTATATTCATGAGAAATTCCACTATCACAGCTAGTCTTTATTCATCCTGAAAGGATAGTGTAAGCAAGCACATAAAAACATGTTATTACATCATTTTTTTTTATGTATATGCATTTTACCCTTTACCATGAATTCAGATTTGCAGTGCCCAGATAAATCCATCATGAATTATTACTAATTAAAGCATCCATGTGTCTTGGAGCGTACATACTCGAGTAAGTACGCCCATGATTTTTTTTTTTATTTTTTTTTTATCATGGCTACTATTAAAACACTGATCAATTCAGTGCTTATTTTCGTCGATGTGGGGCAATTTGTCAATCAGTTGCAATGAAAACATCTCGACGGAAGAATTTCATGAATTTGAATAACAAAGCAGCACCCGCTGCATGTTAGGATTAGAACCAACACCTTGCTGTCGGGCGAAAGCTCGGTAGTCTAGTGGAGATGACGCCTGTCCGGTGATCAGGAAATTAGAGATTCTGTTGATGACATCGTCTTCTACATTAATTTTCATTAATTCATTAATTTACTCGATACACTTGGAGTGCACCTTGCTATTAGTCCATGGGCCAGGCCAGATATTGGTACCACCTGAGGTGGCAAAACCTTTTTGGTGTCATTTTGTTTGTCGTTCATAGATATGCTTATCAAGCTATGATAGCATTTTCAAATGAGTAGCTTAGTCATAATAAATGAATTTTTAACCAATTTGGTCTCGTTGTTACATCCCTATACTTCTGAATCGAGACTAACCGCTATACAAAGAAGAGCACTGTCTTCTGTATGTTCACATGTGTTCTATTGTATCAAACGCGGTGCGTTTAGTCTTTATTCAAGGCAGCGAAGGGAATATCCAAAGGTTATGATGTCCACAGCGCTAAGTCTTTATTCAAGACGGCGAAGGGAATATCCAAAGCTTATAATACAGTGTATATCCCTTTATCTTTAAAAAAAAAAAAAAAAAAAAAAAATTCCTCGTGAATTTTACCATATTTTTCAATTGAGTATCTGATAATAAGAACGACCCAAGTCCATGGAAGACCATTTCGAGTAAACTTAAAAGAACTTCATATCTTTTTTATTTGTCCAATGATATTCTATTTAACTGTGATGGGAAGGCAACATTGCATATACAAATTAGAACATATTTATGACAATTAACATTTACATTAATTGTGGAGAGGCCATTTTGTGTGATGAACTTGGGTCGTTCTTTGAATCTATCGTGATGGACTTGGGTCGTTCTTTGATTCATATACATGATATTCTGCTATAGAGATGAGAGAAGGACGAGAGAGGGCGCTATAATATGAATGTAAGAATGACCCAAGTCCTTCATTCTTACATTAATATAAGATTTCACTCATTTATTTCAGGCACTTCCGGGGGTAATTATGATTTATCATTCGGGTTATACACAAGATGAGTCCATGCATAAGCTACAATTTCCCATGTCAAGCTGAATTTGGCCAAAAATTGGACTTGGGTCGTTCTTATTGGACTTGGGTCGCCCATAATGAAGCGCGAGAGGGGCAGGCTAGCCTCCATTGCTTTCAACCTACGCAGAGAGAGAAAAAAAAAAAGTCGATCCGAATACGAATTAATGGAACTCAAGTGTACCTGCAGACCCGCCAGACGAAAGCCGGTGGGGGCCCGCAGACTCCTTGGTCTGTCTGGAAAGAGTAAGAGTATTCGTTGCACATTTTTCATTTGGATTCATCTTGTGTATAACCCGAATGATAAATCATAATTACCCCCGGAAGTGCCTGAAATAAATGAGTTAAATCTTATATGAATGTAAGAATGAAGGACTTGGGTCATTCTTACATTCATATTATAGCGCCCTCTCTCGTCCTTCTCTCATCTCTATAGCAGAATATCATGTATATGAATCAAAGAACGACCCAAGTCCATCACGATAGATTCAAAGAACGACCCAAGTTCATCACACAAAATGGCCTCTCCACAATTTGTGCTCGCTAAGTTTAGCTCTTGTTTTAGTACTGTTCGCTATACAGTTTCTCTACTAATGTCGAGGGTGTTTTATGTCTAAAAAGTGGCAAAAATATTAGTATGTTAAATTTGTAAGCTACATAAAATTGATATATTGAGAAGTGTTACGGGAGGCTTGGGCTGCATGCCCAATTGCATATATATGTATATATATATATATATATTCTTTTTTTCAAAGCAGCTATCATGAATGCAACATTGCTGATGATATATCTTGAACTGTATACACGGTGCACCCTTGTCTGAAAAAGTAGCAGTTTCTGTTTTGTTTTGTTTTGTTTTATTTGAGCCAAATGCTCAGCATTGAACGATAAGAGTAGAGGTGTTTAGAGTTAATCCCAACTAAGTGTTTTTTTTTTCTGTAAGCTATGATCATGCTTAGCGTTTTATTCAAATTCAAATTCAAATTCAAACTTTATTTTCACTTTTTCTTTCCAACAGAATGTACAAGAAACAATATTATGAGTTTGACATGGGAGTAACAAAATATACATAACCAGACAGACTTAACAAAATGTACATGTCTACATGATCAGTACAAAAAAGATACATACATTGTATATACACTCATATTATGTAACTGCAGAGCTGCCAATTCAAGTCTCCCTGATTCTTCGACTGGAATCTCCCTGATAATGTCATATTCTGTTTAATATCAAAATTAGAGAACATCAGAAAATCCCTGATTTGGAAATTATTTTCACCCATTTCAATACATGAAACATACAGATATTTCCCCGATTGCTGTGTGGAATCTCCCTGATTTGGCTACGTGAATGTAGGCAGATCTGTAGCTGCATTATTTATTTATTTATTTTGATCTACACCCTGCTCTATTACTCTAACTGTGGCCGTTTGTATTATTTCAAATGACCACACAGAGCCAGTCATGATGTCCACTCCATTATGCTTGAAATTGGTCTTGTAACAAAAATATGGTATCGCAATGACGCGTGTACTGCTTGCTTCATTTAGTAAGATAAAACATTATACTGCATAGCGTTTATGACAACACCCATGAGTTAGAAGCCTTGCTTCGAGCCATGCACTGCATGTGTGTCCATCATGTATATTTTGTGAAGAAAGTTCATCAAAACTTACAAACATTTCTATATACATTCTTGCCACACACTCTACATGCTATTACATCAGCTCTTATACTTTTAGATTTGTATTTATAGATAAAAAATACAGAAGACTGCAACAAAAAGGCTTAAGTGTGGCTGACACACAGAAATACTGAGTAGTTGAGTTTTGTGCATTATTCAAATTGCAGATAACTGTTGACTTCTAAATTTCTCAGCAGTGGCCTAAACAAGTCCCCCGAGGTTCATATTTAATGTTTTGCTGCATTTTGGGAGGTCTGTAAAAGGTAACCCCTACCTTTAAGGGCCTATCGCGGAATCTGTCACCGCCTATAGGAACGCAACACAGTGAGCACGGGCTGGTGACAAATTCCACGATTAGTTATACTAATCGTGGAATTTGTCACCGCCTATGGGATTTGGACACCAGTTAACACGGGCTGGTGACAAATTCCATGATCAATATATAGAGAGTTTCCTACTCTGATTCGTATATGTTGGATACTACGGGATAACATTCTGAAAGTGGCAGAGTGGTCTTGAAGAGAAGGGAAAAGTGGGGTTGATGGAAGAAACAGGTTAATTACGCTTTACTATAGGAAAGTGATGGTGACAAATTCCACGATCAGTATATAGAGAGTTTCCTTGAGCAGCATACACTAAATAAATCGTGGAGTGTGATGTGATTTGTCTATGTTTGATAGCATAACTACTAGTATCTTATAGTACAGACTAGTACATGTACTGAAGAGAGGAGAAAAGTGGGATTGATGGAATGAACAGATTAATAACGATTTATATCGGACTAGCCCGGCACAGCGGTAAATAGCCAAAAACCACAGCTTGGTTGATGTTGACATCTCGGCAGTGCAATCCACCACTGTTATGCTACCCAGTTCAGCGTAGACGGATCACGTCACAATCCAAACGTCGAAAGAAACTTCTTTTTCCGCCACTCTACGTTTACAACTGAACATTTACAGTCATCCTCAAACAATCGTCGAGTGTTGTTCTCCACAGTTGTTGTTATGATTGTCGGGTTGCAAATCAATCACGTGGACGCAGGTGGGTGTAAGAAAGAATTTTTGAACAGGTGCAAGTGAAAAGCAGGGAGGTGGGATCGGGGTATTTATTTTCCGGCACACCTCCCTGTAAAAATGCATCCCGACGAAAACAAGAGGTAACGAATGATGAGTGGTTAGCTAGGCGCTTGCTAAGCTCTGGAAAAAGGGAGTCTGAGTCAATCGACGGAGCAGAGTTGCAGTACTTGGTGTTGCTATAAAATCGTGTTTGATGGCAATCAGTCATAATATTGACTATATTTGGCATGTTATATAATCCATATCTTTATATAATTTAATTTTCCATATTGAGTTGATATTCATTAACTCTTTCAAACTTTATTTGAACAGAAATATATATATTATGAGATCGCGCGAGTGACGGAATAGCGAAAAGAACCAGGGAAACACACAGTCGTGGATCACAGCGACCTCCAGCGATTAACTACGATTGTACGAGTCACTCTCTCGCAGAACACGCGAGCTGTCAAAGGCGAAATTGTCCTGCCGTGGAAATTTGTCACTGGTGAGAAAATTTCATGATATTGCCATAAAAACACTCTCAGAAGTACGATTGTACTCTGAGAATAAAAGATATAGAATGATACGAAAGCAAAAGAGAGAAAAGAGAGAGAAATGGACGCCCTTATAAAAAAGTACCATGGTTTTACCATAGTACTTTTACAACGGTAATACCATAGTATTACCATAGGATGGTAAATTGACAGATGAAGGCAGTACATTTACCATGGATTTACCATGGTAAAAATACCATGGTAATACCATAGTATTACCATGTATTACCATAGTTTTACCATAGTACTTTTACAATGGTAATACCATAGTATTACCATAGGATGGTAAATTGACAGATGAAGGCAGTACATTTACCATGGATTTACCATGGTAAAAATACCATGGTAATACCATAGTATTACCATGTATTACCATAGTTTTACCATAGTACTTTTACAATGGTAATACCATAGTATTACCATAGGATGGTAAATTGACAGATGAAGGCAGTACATTTACCATGGATTTACCATGGTAAAAATACCATGGTAATACCATAGTATTACCATGGTTGTACCACGGTAGTACCATTCATTACCATGGTACTTCCATGCCATGAGTACCATTCTTTCATGGTAGCACTTCCACGGTAGTACCACGGTAGTACCGCGGTAGTACCACGGTACTACCACGGTACATCCATGGTAGTACCACGGTAGTACCACGGTACATCCACGGTACTACCGCAGTACTTCCACGGTACTACCACGGTAGTACCACAGTACATCCACGGTAGTACCACGGTAGTACCACGGTACATCTCACGGTACTACCACGGTACATCCACGGTAGTACCACGGTACATCCAGACGGTAGTACCACGGTTCTTTCATGGTGGTACCACGGTCCTTCCATGCTAGTACCACAGTACTTCAAGTATCACATAGTATCACATCATCCACAGAACTACACTAGTATATAACTGTACTAGCACAAAATAATACTTTAAGTTCAACCCACTCACCTCATATCTTATCATATAGAAAAAGTCTATGCTTTGCATGGCTAATTGTGGTAGCTTGAATGAAATACTCATTATAAGCAATAATCTATGCCATTGCACGTCTGCATTACCTTGTGGAGATCAATATGAAGTAATATGATTTAGTGGGTTTGGTGCTGTTGTATTTCGATGTAGGCCCTACTATGAGATACCTAGCAAGTATTAAATGAGAGTGTGATGTCAGATGAAACGTAACCAAAAGTATTGATCACTGACTTCAATAAATTCACACACACACACACCATTCACATGAATGTTTTCTCAGTGCAGCTCAAAGTAAAAAAAAAAAACAACAACTAAAATCCAAGGACTCCACATGCCCATTCACCCCACACTTTGATCACGGGATTCACAGGTAGATTTCTAGGCTTTACACTAAATGTTACACCACGCAAACGAACGAAGGCTTTGGTACTGGTCGGTATACTGTTCAAGATATCTGGCTTAAACCATTTTTATTTATGAGGCATCAGCCATCAAAAATAAATCCAGAGAAAACACAGCGTGTCTACAGAGTTCTTAAATTGTGGTTGACAAGTAAGCTGTGGCTCTGTTTATATAGCGGAAGGCCGCCGCTTAACCTTAAAACTGGTTGACAAGTATACAGCTGTGGCACTGTTTATATAGCGGAAGGCCGCCGCTTAAACTGTAACATTAACGTACATATGTTCTAATCACAATGGCCGACAAAACTGAGACTAAAACAGTATAGACTAACGTTAGATAGCCTATCCTATACCAGGATACAGACTGTAGGCCCTACACTACAGTACGCACGTTAACCAGCAGGGACTGTTACTTTTTCTAGTATAGTAGTACAGCTTAACTACAGGCACTGTTTATATAGCGGGAGGCCGCCGCTGTTTACAAACATGGATTGTAGTACATGGTTGTACCAAGTATAAATCTAAGACCTAATAATAAAAGCTACCTGCTAGGATAGTCCAGCACTAGTGCGGTAGTGTAGTCGATATGTCGGTAGCAGTCCCGTCGACAGTTAGATCTGACAGTAACACAGCCACAGGCGCTAGAAATCATCCGTAAAATCTTGGAAGAAAACTCTGGCCGCTGACGATAAAACTAACGTTAGGAGGGTGGTATTCACTGTTCACTGATGTTCACTGCCGTGCTGGGCGCCCGCGTCGTTGAAAGAAACAGCTTGAAACCAAGAAGGGACCCTGCTGTGCACGAGTACTGCAATGATGGCAGGTTCAGACGTCAGTGTAGGGACCAATGCGAGGTTAGCTCCCTACGCCACGGAGATAGCCTAGCCTGATGTGATACTGCATACTACTGTCAATGTCCAATCAGAAGTCTACACAGTGCGTAGGCTAGGGCGATGTACGACTGATAAAAAACCTTGGTAGATTCTAGCAGTAATCTAGCGTCACAGGAGTGCCTGCTATTCCGGGGTTGGAATTATCCAAAAATAATGCTCAGTCCAAAATATGAATCCACCACCAGAATCAGTATATAGGCAACTGTGCAGAACACAACTGAGGTCTACGTAGACCGATCGAGAAGGTGACTTATACAGTGAAGTAGCTAATCTCAAAGTCAATAAAAACTCATCACTGACAGTATCGTGTGCCCGAGTCACAAGCACGTGCCAGATCTATTAAAGCAGAATAGAGACGCACTGGTGATCACTCTATGAAAGTTGCAGCAGGACTGACTAAATTTTGGGGCCTGCTAGCTGCATGTACCCTGCAAGCGCAAGCGCAGCTCTCAATGGCCACAAAGGCAAAACTATTTTGATTGGCTAAAGAATACTGAATATATTACGTAACTTAAAATAATTGGCTGTCATAAAGATAATTATTCATTATTACCTCATTTGCATAAAAACCAGACATCACATGACATTGCAGACAGGAAGTGACCTGGGCATCCAGGGTACGTCTAGCCTGCAATGCCTGTACAATGTATACACACAAATAAGCATCCATCTACGGTAGATGTTGAAAAGCTATGTACACTTGTAACTGTGTATGTGTGTGTTAGAAAAAACCTACAGCAGTGTATATATGCACACTGCATATCACACTGTATATTACAACTACAACAAAAAATATGCACTGTATGCATATCCTCTTCATGCATTATCATAATAGATACTAGTAGACAAATGTTGAGTTACTACAACCTTAAATCATGCATTCATCAACCTCATGCAGGTCCACTCATTAGGATTCTTTGAGGAAAACTGGCATTTCGAACTTAATAATTCTTTTCTTAATGTAAATTGCACAAAGGAGATTGGCGATTTGTGGATGAAAGCACTGTACGATAAGATATGATGGCTTCACCAACATCACACCATGAGCCGTTTCAAAATCAACACAGACAGCAACAGTCCTTAGGAATCTGCAAAATAATCCACAAACCCAAAAAAAAAATAATTTTCTGTTTTTAATAAAGACTTACTTTAACGTTGTAATACAACTGCAGAAAAACAAGATTTGATATTTTGAATGATTTCATGACAAATTAAACACAGTGAATACTTTGGTGGCACTTGGCAGTTGGCACATAATACTGGTGTTTCATTTAGCACACAAAGTTACAATACTCATGGTAATTCCCGTAATCCTGGCCTTAAAATTACACACACACATACATATTAAGAAAAGTGCATTTCAATTATGCAACTGTATCTAAGCAACAAATAACAAGACTCTAGCGGGTCTTGTACTCATACATTTCACTCAAAGGGGGAAACTTGATTTCACGCATCCAACCCAGTTGATAAAGTACAGTAAACCTTGCCTAAGTCAAATCGAAAGGGACTTGAAGAAATCCTTCGAGTTGCGCGCATTTCAACTATTTGAAGTAAAACAGGGCCTGACACAATCACTTGCACACTTTCCCGGGGCTAGTAAAATCTTATATCGGGCAAGTGAACAAATTAAAATGAAGAAATTCACTTACCCATAGGCAAGTAAAATGTAATAAAAATTGAGGAAAAATGTGGAAATCTTTAGGCTGTTTAATGCCTAATTCATAGTTTTTGCAAACTACAGAATCACTTGTATAACAATATTCCAATGCTATGAAAGGCCAAGCTTAAGTGATTAGATTATTAAAGAGGAAATTATCATTTTCAATGTTTTTGAATTTCTTGGGGCAATTGTACAGTCAACTTTGCAAGATTATGGTAGCAGTACCATATGCCAGTCAAACAAGTACCATAAGGTACCATGAAAGTACCATAGAGAACTGTGAAAGTACCACAAAGTGCAATGAAAATGTCCAAGAGTACCATGGAGTACTATGAAAGTATCACAGAGAACCATGAAAGTACTATGGAGAACCAGGAAAGTATCACGTGTGAGGATGGCACTCTGTTCAGTATAACATCAACCATATAATAAATATTGTAATTTCATTGTAATACCGTAACATCTATGGTACATTCATGGTAGTACTATGGTACATTATGGTACTTCTATATTTTCAAATAGTACTCTCCTATTCCGTACGGTACTACTGTGGTAGTACTATGGTAGTACTATGGTACAAATGAATTTACCATGGTTACTATGGTAATACCATGGTAATACCATAGTAATACCATGGTACTTAATGGTAATTTTTTACAAGGGCGGGAAACCTAGACTCCTAGAGAAGTTACGCAACACTCACTAAAGGCCGTGTCACACCATTCCGGGAAAGCTACTCGGGCTTGTGGCGAGGAGGTAGTTTCCAGCACGTAGAAGATTTTCAGCGGGCGAACAAGAATGTTTGCAACTTTCATTCATGCCTTGTCATACCGTTCGGGGGGGGGGGGGGTGCGGCTTGACTTGCGGGGAAACAAATTTACTCCCCGGAGCTCTCCGCAGTTGGTCCGCACCTGACAGTATCTAGCGCGTAGTTGCCCGGAGGTGCTCACGCAAGTCCGATTTAAAGCCCAAAGAAAGTTCTGGTACGCCTGCAAAAGTTGTCAAATTTTTCTCCAAAATGTGAACGTGTGCCTAGGAAATGTGCGGAATAACGCTGTAATAACAAGATATTCGATGGGTAACGACGAAAATGGGAAATATTAACCAAAAACGTTCAGTCTCAGAACTTACCCGAACGGGGTCAGGCTAGACTCGGACTCGGGGATAACTCGGTCTCGCTGTGCTTGGCGGCGGGATGAGTTGTATTGGTTGTCCCTCTGGATTGTACAGCGTTGTACTATGCATATGGGAGCGGCCTGTATAAACTACATTGTAGCGTTCTGGCTACTCGCGGTAATGGTCCGAGTTGTTACAACGCGCGCATCAAAAACCTCTTTGGCGCGCATGCAAAATTAGTGTGCGCCTCAAGCACCTCTAAAAGCAATCAAAGACGCTTGATAAACAACAACAAAAACTTCAAAGACCGCGCGTCTCAGCAACTGAGGTGATGTGCGTATTTAGGCTTGAGGACCGCGCGCTGTCCATTTGTTTTGTACAGGATTACCACGCACTTTCCTGTCTGCTCATCAAGGCCTTGTTTGTTGGTACCCGTAGTATAGAGTACTGATGAACATGGCGATCACGAACTGTGTGTAAATTGTCTGAAATAGGGTCGAGTTTTCCCTGAGACCGAGTTAGTCTGGAGCCTTCTGGAATAAAAGTCGGTCTACCGACTTTTATTATTTTTCTCAAAATACTCCAAAACGACTCATCATTCCGGCAAACCGCGTCAGCCAGGTAAGTTTCTTTGTAGACTCTTTCGATATATTGCAAGCAAATATGAAATGGTGTCAGACGGGTTCTCAGGCCCTTACCAGAACTTAGTTTTCACTTTAATGAATTAACTCCAGCGCAGAGTCAAAATATCACCAGCCACAGTGTCAAATTAACACCACGAAGTGCCAGGTGAACACTTTTTAACACCGTCATAATACATTTTCTACACCTGTGGGTGTGGTCCTCTACTGAAGCTTGATTGGTGTTAGATTTAACACCCATGGTGTTAAATCTAACACCGATGTTTTTACAGTGGGGAGGGCAAAGTGTTTCACCCTATAATAATAATTGTATATAATTATGTCTAGATGTTTTGTGCGAAAGCTCCCCCCCCCCCACCCCGTTTCGCCGCACCTGCTTTATTTGTAAATGATTTAGGCCTATGCAAACACAATTATTTACAATAAATGACTGATTTCCAAAACAACTCGACAAGCTATTTTCAGAAACAGTACATCGTACTTGAAATAAAGTATAAGTTCAAAATCATGAAAACATCTCGACGCAATAAAAACATCTCGATGGTTATGAATGAATTTGAATACTAAGTCTATAGTAATAGGCAGTATACCCGTTGCATGCATGCTTTAAGGATTAGAACATGTCAACACTCTTGCTGTCAGGCGCGAAACTCGGTGGTCTAGTGGAGATGACGCCAGCCCTGTACGGAGGTCGTAGGTTCGAATCCTGCTTGAACATGAAGGTCTAAGCCCATGATTTCTTTTGTCATGGTTACTACTAAAAACACTGACCAATTTAATGCTAATTTACGTCGATGTAGAACATTTTATTCTGTCAATCAGTTTCAATATCTAAGTCACATTTTTAAGAGGTATATCACTTGAGTAATCTCCATGTTCATTCCGCAGAATTTAATGAAATAATAATACAAAAGCAAAATACAAAATCCTCCGGCGATCCTTCCCTCCTATACCTTTCATCAAACCCTCAAATCATTACCACCCCCCCCCCCTAAAAAAAAGGGGGGGGGGGGAACACACACACAAACGGGTCACTTTTGCAAGCACTTTTTTTTTTTTCTACGAGAAAGACATCAAAGTATTTTGTTTTGTATATCCAGTAAACCGGAAGGAAACCCTTTTCGGCCCAAAACCACTATTTCGGCACAATTGGACAATCGCAAAACGCGAAAATTAAAGTTTTGAGAATAGGTTTCATTTTTATACCGATCCATGACACAAATATTCAAGTTTGTAGTTGAAAAATATGAACACACAATCTTGCTTTATTTTTGTGGTGTGATAATTTCTTTCATAGGGCGTAGATTTCATCATGTAACATACGTTACCAATGTCATTCTATTTCAAATGCTTTAAGATTGGTGACTACAGTCTATGATTGAGATAATTATGCGTCAGATGTGAAGTATACCATCGGCTGCCATGTTTGTAAATGCTGCCTGCAGATGGGAAGGATGGCAAATGACCTGTATGCTATACTGAACACAGCATGTGCTATTGTGTTAAATCTTATTTCATGTAATGTTCATTTGTTTTCTCGATAATTTGATGTCAGACTTTCTTCAGAAAATATTTTCAACATTTATCAGTCCCAAATTGCCAGCCAATTCTTGAGTATCATCGATGAAACATGTGAATCTATGTGCGCAAAAATATATTCGTCAGATTACACGTAACGTATGTTTCACGTTAATGTAACGTAAGTTACAAAGATAATACTACTACATGTGCAACTGATTTTGGTACTTTTTCTTTTTGGTTTTGGTATATATTCTTACATTAATTTCTCGTCAACTCTAAGTGAACGTATATTATAACAAGATGTCGCAATATCATGGTGATTCAATTCTAAAAAATTACAATTGAAATAGTTGTAAAACTGCAAGACTTTATAACATGTCCGCGGATAAACTCTGGAGTAGAACATTAATCCGTTACTGTTGATATTTTGAAGACAATTGGCTTCATACTTATGAATTTATGGCATTGAAATGATAAGAGTTGGGAACATACTTTCACGTGCCTTCACGGACGAAAATATTGTCATGATGTACGTGTAATATAAAACGAGTGGTGGGTAACGTAGGTTTCACTTCAATTTTATCATAATGGAAGTTTTCGTATGCCTGACGTCTTGTAACGTGTTATCTTCATATTGATGTCTTGTAACTTGTTATCTTCAGCTGTCACTTCATGCTGTTGAAAGATATGTTTCGAATCCATAACTTTACAGACTCCATAACTTTGCTGTCGCAACAGTTATTCTATGCAGGAACAGTTTGAAAATAGCAGTTTCAATACAATAGTATTCACAAAATTTTAACACTTGTATGAAACAAGAAACGAGATGGTTGCTCTATTAAAGTGCTTCATAATGAACAATAACGCCATATTGCTTGTATTTGAAATTTCTGAACTCGGTAAACAAGAGATATGGACAGAAGGAACCAAGAAATGTTCTTTGTTAATTACATAAATGACCACTTTACTAAGTTGACCATGGCAAATGAGGTCGATGAAATAACGTCAAATTACATAGTTGCATTAGCACAATACTGGGTAGGATGAATGAAATTGTCATTAGTGAAATGATGTACTCGATTGTCCTTGTTATGACTTATGCATAAGACAGTATAATCCACAACGATAACAAGAATAACACGTCTTGCATGAATAATTCTTGCCGTGTCTGGAAATTGTCTCCTGCATGGAAATATGTTTTTGAATCTTTCAAAAGAAAAGTGAAAGGACAAATTGCTATACATGCACAACAAAGGTACTGATAATGATTACAGGCAGGCCCGTAAGCAGGATTTTCATGGGGTGGGGGATGGGGTCAGAGTTAGAAAAAGTCGACTACTTCCAGTTTTAATCACCTGACAGGGAGAAAAATAAAAGCTCCCGTGCAATTTTTTCTTTTGCTTCATTTCTTTTACCGGGTTTCATCGACTGACAAGCAAGAAAAAGAAAGAAAGAAAAGAAAATTGAAGAAATATAAAGAAAGGCTTCAGCTTAATTCTATGCTGCCAGTACAAGCCCAATTTCATGTTTTTTTTTTTTATTTGTTTATTTCAAACTGGGGAGGAGGATTCTGCGATTCATTTTTTTTTTCTTTTTATTTCCTTTAATTTATATTTTGACTGCTGGCAAAGGGTCGGGGGAGCTCGAACCCCCTCCCCTATAGTTACCCTGGTAGGGTAAATAAAACAAAAAAGATGCGTGACTTTGCTTCTTCTTTTTTTGTCAACTACGCGATGGGTACATGTTTTTTTTTTCTTTCTTGAATCTTTGCTTAGAGATATGATTTTTCGCCAATCTGATTGCAGCTTATACGTTCCCTATATATGGGGTTTTAATCTCAGCACTGCTCTTCCCCATTGCAACTGCATTAACTTCAACGAGAAGGAAGAACAAAAAATGTTGATGTCTTAAACATATCTTACTGAAACATACATCACTATAATTATTATTAGCATTATTATTATCATGTAGGCCTGATCTATGATGGTATACTCAGTAATAGTTAAAGTTACATTTCTTTAATGCACATGTATTTTTGTTACCTTTTCTTCATTCAAATTGTGTTTTTCTTCACTTTGAGATCATCAACGATATAACGACACAAATTTGAGTTAATTTTCTCCGTTAAAAATAGTCAGGTAGTAGTAAGTCACCATATTGATTTATGATAACCGAAGATAAATATAATTGAAAAGACTTATTTCCCTATGGAATTCCTTCAACTATAGTTCTAGAACAATTAAATGTTATTTTTATCCACGCACATTCTCTAAAATATCCTTTTTCAATTACATGAAATGATGAAACTTACGTTACCAAAACTAGAAACTTACGTGACTATATTAATGCAGGGACCTGATCCAATTGAAGTAGAGATCTGCGTAATCCCTAAGTTTATTAGCTATTCATTGAATTTTCTTAAAACAATGTTGAATTCATTGTTTATACCTGGAATATGACATCATTAAAGCCAAATTGAACATCAACGCCCACCAAACGATTTTTTTTCAAAGATACTATGATTATGTCCCCTTTTACTGCATCCTCCTAACAAACAAGAACATACAGCTGTAAATAAATTTGATATGTTTTGACGGAGAAACTCATCAACATCATAACTGCAACAATTAAATTGTCTCAAATTAAATGGGCTTTTCTGTGGATTGTCCGTTATCAACATGACAACATCTTGAAACTTACGTTACCAAAATTTGAAACATACGTTACGTAATAAATTGAGTGATTTATTTCAAAAGAATAAACCTTTACAGCAAAGCAATAACTGGATTTTTACGGTGGAATCTACTGACTTAATAAAGACACAATAAACAGAACTAAAGCATGATTCTATGAAAAACAACAACACATTTCCAACAACCAAATACTTACTCAGTTTTTCAACACATCATGTAAAGTATTTTGCGCGCTGCCAATGCTCAAGATGCCATTGAAAGAAGTTGCTGAGCTATCCCATGACCTCAAATCGACGGCACAGATTCGAGAAATGTACATTTAGGTGGTAATTAATGGTGTAATTAAGCTTTCTGTCATTTGGTGGTAACGTAAGTTACATCACGTATGTTACACTTGTGGATTAAATCGTATAAGTTAGCAACATAATAATGAATCTTTTGCCACCCATGGGTATGACGACAATCTACTCCATTAGTCTCAACTCTAGAACAATCATTCAGAACCATGCACCTTCATACTTTTTACAAAGATGGTAACGTATGTTACTTCTCTTAAATCTACCTTTTTAAAATCTATATTTGCGAGATTAGCAGTCGCATGTCTTTTGAAGCTGAGTGATGAAATATTTTTTAACATAAACTTACACCCCTTTTGGTCAGAAAAACAATACAATTGTGTAGTACTCACTGTAATAGCATAACCAAGTTGGCAGTACAAAGATGGTAACGTATGTTTCAGCGGATCTGGCGACACATTTCCATCAGTTATCTTGTTGATAAAGAATGGTTAGTTTAAAAAGTTGTGTTAGGTTTTCATAGAACCTTAAGCCACTTTTCTGAAACCGTGAGTAAGCTTCCTCTTTATGCTCATATTTTCCCACAAAGTTGAGAAAACATTAAAAATCATCGTTGGCGACATGCACTTTTAAGCCTGTTGGCCGAACTTTACCCTCCACCAATGGCTTAGTGGTATAATTTCGCCTTCGAAATGATTTCAGTTTTTGTTCATATGTCCCTTGGCATCACATAAAATCACACGGTCATTTTGAAAGAGCTTTTTATCTCTCCTAGGTGAGTAGGAACATAAGCGACACGATTTTTGACCAATTGCGCCGAAATAGTGGTTTTGGGCCTTTCACGTAATACATAATCTAACATTTTAATAATTCTTAACTATTTATTTACCGGTAAAGTAAGTATAAAGTTAACATTACAGATATCAAACAAACAAAACGGGGGCGAGGGTTCACACTGTCCGTCTATGGTTGATGATGACTCGTGATAATCTTTGTGGGATTCCAGTGTAGGGGGAGAGCTCGCTGCGTTGTAATGTTGACGCGCGCGCGGATCAATACCGCGGATCCATAGTCTGTGGCAGTATCACGGCAAGCAATAAAGAAGGTGAATGCTCTCAGGTGAAAGTTGTAATCACCGTAACCATGATCACGCCTACAAGTACACTACTCGCATCTTTGGTTGCCATAGCAATTATCTGTTCTGTTGTTCCGCCATCGGTGCAACACAAGGAGCAAGAAGATGAAAATCCCGCTGAAGTTAAAATCGGTAAGTGATCCTACACGAGAGTGGGCGTGTACACGGGACAGTTGCAGAACAGTACGGGAACGCAGCCCGATAGTGTCGGCGTCGGGCCCGGGTGGTGGAAGGGTGTAGCTCGACGTGTAGCAAAATTTCTATGCAATCGGGAATGCTATGTGCCGGGTCGCTGCCGGGTCGCTGCCGGGTCGCTGCCGGGCCGGGTTTAGGGACGAAAAGCACTTGCATCAGCAGTTGGTATTTTCGATATTCTGCCCGAAACTAAATACTGGGCGTTGTTGTTATTTGCGACAGTCATTTGGTGCAGAATTGATCAAATGTAATGTCATTACCCCAGTCCCATATATTACAACTCGTGTGCCGTAAAAAAATACCAATCGCCTGCGTGCGGCATGAACACAATTTGCATTGTGCAGTGCAGTGTGACCTAGCTAGACTGCTGGGGTATTTTTGACATATTCACTTTTTGCCATAGTTTTTAGGCCACTCATTTTTTTTTTTCTGAAAATATATCAAAACTATTTAATATATAATATCTTTATAAATATCATTAAAATATCAGGAAAATTGTAATGCTTTTCTTAGATCTACATAGATCTTTCTATCAAGAAATGAATAGAAACAGAACACATTCTGGAAGAACATGTGTGCAACAATTCCTGACAATGTAGCTATCCATGAAAAGGTGTGGAAAATTCATGTTTTTGCCTTTAAACTTTTTGAATTTTCTACCTACTTTTAACCAGAACTTGCAGAAGGGTCAAAGCCAGTATGGGCTTGAAACTTTTTCAATTTTTGAGGAGCATCGAGGCCAGGTTTAAAGTGGGGCATCATCATGGCTAGTACTAACTATACACAGCCCAGTCGCTGTATGTATGTTTATATTCGCGCAGCGTATTAACCCGTTGAGGACGGACTGATTTTGCTACAACACGCATTTCCCATAGACACCTGCCCGAGTATACTCGGGACTCGTCCTCAACAGGTTAAAGGGTGTGTACAGCTCTGGTTGAGGTGAGGATTTAGCTTTTAACGTTTTGCGAGATAATCAGAAACCACTCTATGGGATGTCAAAGAGCATGTGGTTCTAAGGGGTATCGAAAGTTTATTGGATGAAAATCGGTTTTGAAATGGCTGAGATATCCAAAAACAAGGTGAAACAAAGAGATCCTAATAAAGTTGTGGCATGTCGCCTTTTATTATTAGCACTTTTTTTTTGATATCTCAGCCATTTGGCAGCCGATTTTCATCAAATAAACGTTGAATTCTTCTTAAAATTGCATGCTCTTTCATATTTCATAGGAGGTTTCTCATTATCTCACTTAGGAATGTTCAAAGCATGAATCCGCACCTTGACCAGTACTGTACAGCCCCTTTAACAGCGTCTGGTCGGGCTAGGCTAGTACTAGATAGGCCCCATGGACTCAGTGAGTAATAGTGAATTGAACACTGGTGCTGTTCACACACTGTCCAAAGTTTTGTTCAGGGAAAGGGCTAGATTATATGTACTACAATACAAACCAGTTTTATGTGCCACATTTTTCTGACACTGCAATGCATGAGTGCTTTACAAATAATATGTTTTTCAGGGCATACAACTTTTCATGAAGGCAGTGTCACGCGTGTGTCTTTACCATCCAGCCACACGAGTGTGGCTGTAGCCATGGCCAGAGTCGCTGGATACAGCCACACTCGTGGATGCGTGTGTACAATGCCACACACACACGGAGAAGCTCCATTGCGTAGCGGGGAACACGCTGTGTGCAGCCACTTCAACACGCGATGAGCCTTTGTTCGCGTTCCCCGCTACGCAATAAAGCCCCCTGTGTGTGCAACATGTACACACACGTCCACACCAGTGTGGTTGTATACACTTCCCATGAAAATGTTTCTGCTAAGTACTACAAGTGCTAGACATGCAGCAAGCAAAGTTGCAGAGAAAGTTTTAAGCTTGGCTGTGATGTAACTTTTATGACAAAGCAATGATTATTTTTCCGTCAACATTGCCAGAAACTGCATTATTGTTAATGTCTGGGAGGCATGACTTTTGCATAAATAGACATGTGCACAACTCTGATAGAAACTTAAAATTTACTCTAAAAAAACGTGTCTGGATCACCTCTATTCAATCACCATGCATGCATGCTATTTGTTTGTGGAATGGAATCGCGAGTGAAGCTTTTATGGTATTGAGGCATTTGGAGATTTATCAATCTGTTTAGGCGGGATTGTGCATTTGAGCAAAATATGCAAACTTGGCACACCGTGGATTGAGTCGGGCATGCGAATGTAGCTTATAAAGAATTAATGGGCAAAATGATTATGCCCATCTAGTATGAGAAGCCTATTCCTCCTGAAAACATCTTCATTTGCATTGTTCTTTTTCTTTTTCTTTTTTAATGTTGTGTTTATGTAGCCATCATAGGGGGAGGACTTGGGGGGACATCAAGTGCCTTCTACCTCCGACAGCTCTTTGGGGATGCAGCATCCATCACATTGTACGAGAAGGGCGAGATCGGTGGTCGCCTAGCAACTGTTGCCGTAGGGGGAGATGAATATGAGCTGGGAGGCTCCATCCTGCATCCGCGGAATCATTACATGAAGAATTTTGTGAAGGAGTTTGGTAAATATTAAAGGGTGTGTACCGGTACAGTTCTGGTCGAGGTGAGGATTTAGCTTTTAACGTTTTGCGAGATATTCAGAAACCACTCTATGAGATGTCAAAGAGCATGCAGTTCTAAGGGGTATCAAAAGTTTATTCGATGAAAATCGGTTTTGAAATGGCTGAGATATCCAAAAAACAAGGTGAAACAAAGAGATCCTAATAAAGTTGTGGCATGTCGCCTTTTATTATTAGCACTTTTTTTGGATATCTCAGCCATTTGAAAACCAATTTTCATCAAATAAACGTTGAATCCTTCTTGAAATTACATGCTCTTTCATATTTCATAAGAGGCTTTTCATTATCTCACTTAGGAATGTTCAAAACATGAATCCCCACCTCAACCAGTACTGTACAGTCCCTTTAAAACTTCCTCATCATTTTACCAAGTTCTCTTGTGTGTCATAAAAAATACTTGCTTTTGACGGTCTCTTCTAATATTCTTCATTTAACCCAGTGTTGCACACTGGCACTGGTGCAACAGCCCCTGACCAGCAAAAATCACAGTCGGACCAGTAACCATCATTGTCGGACCAGTCACTTTTCAGGAAAGGACCAGTGAAAAATAGAAAAACTAAGTACCTACTGATCCAACAGGCAGGTGGGACCAGTAGAATAGTGAGTTAGTGTGCAGCAATGCGTAACTTGTTACAAGTGGAAAGTAGATGTGCAAAGAATTTAAGCTGTCTAAAGTTCTAGAAAACATTTCAGACTCTTAAATCTCACCTTTGACTTTGAATTGAATCTATAGTGAATTTATATTCATTTTGGATTTGCCAAGGATGTACCATAATATCAAGCAATGTATTACCCTGCAATGGCAAGCATTGCAGCCTCTTACAAAGGATTGGTGCAATTTGCATTGTGAGTATCTTACTTTATGGAACTAGTACAGCTGCAAAAATTGGTGCACTTAAGGCTTTAGTTCAAAGAGCCAGTGATTTTGTCCACTCTGAGGTAGCAGCTCGTCAAATTTCAAAAAGGACTTTCTTTGACAAATACTTTCTTGCCTGTAATGTTGGAATGGTACTCATGGTGTGATCATAATGTTACTGCATCAGGTATACCAGCCCTCAGTATAGAGGTATACAGGTAGACCAATAAATATGTTTGTTGTCCTGGTAAATGCTTTATAGGAAATTATCTAAACTGGTGTTCTATACTTTCACCAAGTTACTACATGTATGTTTCCTGTGCTAATCCGATATTTATTGGATTGTTCTTCAGGATTTAAAGCCAAAAGTGAGCCAGCCGGACAGACCATGGGAGTCTACAATGGAAAGGAATTTCTCTTCAGGGATAGCTCTTGGTCCGTAATCACCCTCTTGCGGTTGCTATGGCGATATGGCTTTGATGTCTTCAGAATGAACTGGACTATTGATGGACTGCTCGAGAAGTTTGAGAGGTATGGGCAGGATGTATTTTCCCACATGATTTACCACTTCAAAATGTTGATACAGTGCACTCCCATTGATAAATAACAGACAGGGTTATAACAAAATTCTGTTAGCAACAAAATTATCTGCGCTACACAGTATCTTTTATGATAAATTTGTTTAGTAACCTGTATAATGAAATTTTTGACAGTACTATTCAGGTCAGCCTCTCCTATCCAGCTTCCTCTTATCTTGATCTCTCTGTTATCCAGTTGTGATTTTTACTAATATAATCATTAGGAAAAGGGGGATTTAAAATTCAAACAAAATCCCGACACAAACTCATAAATTACATATTATTTCCAACATGATTAACATACATCCGCAGCAACATCCATCTAAAGTAGAATGCAATCAGACATTCACTTCTGACAAATTTTATGCAGATAGCAAAGAAAGATTTCCATTGACCACATTAATGTGGTGTCTGCTCAGTAGCACTGAAACTACTCATCATGTATCTCATCATAGTCACAAATAAAAATGCAATCTTTGAATATAAAAGGAGTGTACCTACATGTACCTACCCAATGGCCTCATTACATGCCCATCTCACTGTTTATCAGACCTTAGTTTCCATTGTTCTTCTCATAATATATCACTTATTGTTAAAGGGGAAGGCTAGTAACTGATCAGTGGGAATCAGTGGAAATGATGGGAGATGATTGTTCCAATCCTTATGGGATTCATTCAAGAGTCATATCTATTGTTGTTTGAAAATGATTTGCTTCAGAATGGTCTCATATTCAAGTAATGTGCAGTTTAATGCTTCCAGGTTAGCGTCCCTGGTCAGTGACGGAGCATTAATCTGCACATTACTTGAATATGAGACCGTTCTGAAGCAAATCATTTTCACAAAACAATAGATATACAATGAACTCTTGAATGAATCCCATAAGGATTGGAACAATCACCTCCCAGCATTTCCACTGATTTCCACTGATCAGTTACTAGCCTTCCCCTTTAACTCTAATCAGGCTGGGGGGGGGGGCGGAATCCGCCCCCCCCCCTCGACGTTTCGCGCAATATTTTCGCAACGCGATAAGCTCCCGCCGCGATGTTTCATGACTTTTTTCTTTCAAGTATCGCGCAACTTTTGAGACCCAAATTGTTGCGCCCGCGCGTACCGTTTTGACGCGACGCCCGTTCGAAAAAAATTTGTCAACCTCAAAATTGCTCCAAAACGTGATTTTGTGTACAAATCAAATGCAAATTGTGTTTTTTCAATTAATTCATATAAAAATTCATATGTTCACTTAGAATGGCAGAAATTCATTCATTTTAGCATAATAATGCTTCGAAAAATGTCTGTGACAAATTTTGGCCAAAAAACAAACAAAAACAAAAGGTCAAAAAACAATTAAATACATAAGAAATTCAAAAAACAATAAAATACATAAGAAATTGATTTCGATACAGATTTTTTTTTATCCTATGTCTCAGAAGAATGATACAAGAAACATTTTAAAAAAGAAATTAGCTTAATTGGAGCATTAATAAGTGATTTAGAGCCCAAAACTGATTTTATGCATAAATTACAATAATTAATTAATATAAAATATAAGAAAAATTTTTCGGAGAAAGCAACCATACATTTTGATAGAATACGTCGCGGGCGTCGCGTGTGCCGATTTTCGGCGCAATCGCGCGTTCCATAGGCGAGATCTGAAGGGGGGGCGGAATCCGCCCCCCCCCCCCCCCCCGATGTATAGCATAGCCAAAAAAGCCCAGCCTGATTAGGGTTAAAGTAAGAGTTTACCTTTTGGAGTGCTCAGTGATGTAGAAAATGTTCCAGATATCATATGTGATGCATGTATGTGTAGGTCAGTTGTGTCACAAAACATCCTACCATGTAAAAATTTTGCAATAAAGCTCTTTGATTTAACTAATTGAAGACAGTTTGATTCTGATACAGCACATATTTCCTTTAAACATCTGTCAATACACCTTGGAATAGTTTTGGTGTAGTTTCAGAGTCTTGATTGTCCCTCCTTTTTCACCAACCATTTTCTAGGATTTATGAGCTGCAAGATAAAGGGAATGCCTATGAAACCATAGAGGACGTCATGGCAGCTATGGATGAGAAGTTTGCAGGATGGCTCACAGTTCCCATCAGTTCAGTCCTAGAGGAGATGGGCTTCTCCCGGCGCTTCATCGATGAGCTACTCGCCGTGGCAACAAGAGCAAACTACGGGCAGAATCCAGACATGATGGGATTTGCAGGTGAGTCAAGAATACAAGGATTACTACCACCTGTGGTGAAATAATACAAAAGTAGATTTTTAACTCCATGAGTGCCACAGTGTAAGCCCCCTGTGTGCCTCATTATTCTGAAACCATAGTGCATAAGAACTTGAAAAACTATCTGTTTTTCAAAGCCATGTAACTTTTCAAAGACACAACTATGCTAGACATGTAATGAGCAGAGGTGTAGAGGAAACTCCAGACTTTGCTGTGACTAAATTCCATGATAGCGCTATGATTATTTGTTCTTGCAAATGACTAGTACAAAATATGTGACCTTCCGTCCAAACCTCCCACCACCCAAAAAAGAAAATGCATGCACTGATTTCCTATAAGGAATGAAAATAGGCGAAGTCGGTCATCCCAGCCAATATTGAGTTTTTCATATTTTGTGAAAGAGGAAGTCTTCTTCTTCTTTCAGTTGCACTGAAGTTGAGATCATAGAATGAACAGGAAGTTGTGTTTTCAGCATTTTTTCTCTTGACGCTTTTTGGTGGAAAGTGTTTCTCAATAGAGTCCTCTTTCCATTTCTTTTTAAAACATTTTACACAGTCTTTGAATGTAAGCAAGGTAAATTTAATACATGTCGGTCAATGCAGAGGTTATGTGCGAGGTTATACAATGGAGTTTGTGTGGTACAGATGTGATCCCCTATCATAATCCCTTCAAGAAAAAGTCATACAGCTTGCTTTTCCTATACCAACTGTGTTCCTCTGCATACACAGTTTATGACTTCTGATTGTTCCCACCTCCCCATGGTTTTTAAACAGACTTTCTCTTTGTTTGTTTGTTTGTTTGTTTGTTTGTTTGTTTGTTTGTTTGTTTGTTTGTTTTTCTGAATTCCATTCTGCATGCGGGAGGAAGGAAATACACTTTTGGTAACACACTGAACAGAAGATGAAAAGTCCCAAATGTGAGATCACAATTTCCAGTCTGCATTTTAATCACCACTATATCCTTTTGTGTGCCTTTTTTCTGGCAGAAGGTCATATGGGTCTCGGCAAAAAAAAATTGGTGAAAGAGAGGTTTAATTTGTTGCAATACTCAATGGCTATTTATATTTCAGACACACTGTATTCTTATACATTACCAGTGAGGCATTAATGCTAGCCGTAAGCTCAATCAAAGGGCAGACTCAGCTGATGCCAATATACTGCACATGATGTCTCTATGCTTTTTTAATACTCTGATCTCCCATATTCATAAGAGTGCTTTAAGTTGATATGAATACACAGATATGAAATGCCATCACAGATTCAAACCAAATACGATTTCAATATAGGAATGCACACCTTTTGAATACAATCACGTTTCTGCACTGCTAGCAGCTCAAGCTGTTGGTGTCAAATTGAAATTGCTACTTGTTTCCATGTTCAACTCTCCCTCACAGGCATGGTATCTCTTGCAGGAGCAATGCCTGGTCTCTGGGCAATAGAGGGCGGCAACAAGAAAGTACCGCAGGAACTCTTGAAGAGATCCGGCGCAACTCTCATCAGGGCTCAGGTTGCGTCTGTGGAGCGTAGGGTTGAGAGTAATGCTGGCAGACCTTCCTTCGTGGTGAGACAGGCAAGGAATGGAAACGACGAGGATGTAGAATACGACATCGTCCTTGTCGCAACCCCGATCGAGCCGGAGGCCCGCACCTCCGTCATCCAGTTCGTGGGATTCGACCATCCCATCTCCAATTTTAGTGGTCAGTATCGCCACACTGTCGCCACGATGGTTCAGGGCAGGGCAAGGCCATCAACGTTTGGCGTGGGGCCAAAAGGTGACCTCCCTACAGAGATCCTCACCAACATAGACATCCCACTCAACGTCAGGACAGTGTCAAAGAACTATCCTGTAGACTTCAAAGCCAGCAGTTTCAACGAGTCTAATCAGGTGTACAAGGTCTTCTCCACCGAGGTGCTGAGTGCATCTCAACTGGACACAATATTTGAATCCCACTCAGTGGAATCGTATAGGGACTGGCTGGCGTACCCTTACTACCATCACCACGACTCCTTCCCCTCCTTTGTTCTCTCAGAGGGTATGTTCTATCCGAACGCCATAGAGTGGGCGGCAAGTGCAATGGAGATGGCTGTCATTGGAGGTCGCAATGCCGCAAATTTAGCTCACCGGTATTGGAAGGGAGAGTCCATGATGGGTCAGCATGGTACTAGCAATATCAAACAAGAATTATGAATTAATCCTATTACTCTTATTTTCCCATATTCTTCACTGGTCAGTATGACGTCCACATTCCCCCCCCCCCCCCTGAATATTTTAATAAATGCTCAAATCTCTCCATTAATCTCTAAAATACATTCGTTCATTCGTTCATTTTGTGTTTCAAAATCATAAAATAAAGAAGTATGTTTAGGTAATTATGACAATGAAGAATCAAAAGCTTTCCCTCAGAGTGAACTCTCCATGCAGTTGGAGGGGGATTTTATAAAACTTGTGCAATTCATCTTAGTTTACATTTGAATGTTACCATAATTAATGATTGTAGAAAATCTTGACTAATATTGCATGTATGAAACAATGCAGAGCCAACAATTTGCAAAAAAGAAACCAAAACAAAATAAAAATGGGGGAATTATATTAGTCAAAAGAAACTGAGCATTAGACTATGCAGAAAATTCGAGAGGCAATATATTTCAAACATATACAGCTTGTCAAATTTGTTATATTATTTTCATCATGTCACTATTTGTATTTAGATACGTGCTGATCCCTGTCAATAGTCCTTGCAGTTTATATTTTTGTTTTGTTTTTCTCATCATCACAAAATATGAAGAACTCCAGAATATTTTCCTAGTGCCTGAATCGTATACAGTAATAGTAATGTATTGATTACCTCAATGTCAACCTTAATACCTCAGTAACTAATATTTTCTTACATACTGACATTCCATGTGTAATTTATGGATGAAGAGATTGATACAGTAGAATGCATTGAGACACACTCAAAAAGAAAAAGAAAATGACAATGAAAAGAAAAATATGACAGTGCTTTTTAAAGGCCAGTTAGAGAAGGGTCAAATTATACTCTTAGAGCACTGTGGCATAGTAGATCCAAGACTCTTGAGTCCCAATCAGAGCACCCCAGTTTGATTCCCATCCAGTGCTTAAATCCTTGGAAAAGATGTTTTTACCAACCAAACTGAACGCACTGAAAGTGTTCCTGACATCGGCAGAAAACTCAATTTCTTAATCCAGATGTGTAGTAAAGAAGAAAAAACAACAACAAAGCAAACAAAAACAAATAACAGCAACAACAAAGAAGAAGGTACTGTGTATTTCATCAGTGATTGGGATTTTTGCAGTCCTTACAGTCAACTGCCTGACTTTATATCATGTGCGCTGAATCTTGATATTTATGAAGAAATATTTGTTTGGTCTAACAGTTCGGAACAAACTTTGAAGGGGTTTCAAAGGAATTGTTACATGGTGAAACAGGCAGCTTGTTTCTAGGAAGTTCAGATAAGGTTTGTCATTTATCTTGGCCTCCATGTTCAGGGCTGCACAACATCCTATTTGACAGTAAAGTTTTTGACATACTCATGATCATATGCAGACAGAAAGATCAGAGGAAGAATTGCCGAGTTCAAAGTTTTAAACAACTGTCACAATGGACAATTTGCAGTGCTCAAATTGGGCGCATTTCATCCAAGCAGAAACTAGGCCAAATATAAAAGCATGCTATGATGTAACATTATAATATGTTGTATACTGTAATGTTCCGCGTATTGTTGTCTTGCTTCTCCAGATATAGAAGCGCACTACATTCATCTTACGTGGCTGAGTGCGAAAAATTGCATGCACGATAATATATATATATTTTTTACAGTAATTAGATGAAATTCAGCACGAATGGTGATAGTGGTTAGCGACATATTACTTGGGAGATTATACCCCTTCTCTCCCCCCCCCCCCCAAAAAAAAAAAAAAATACAATGGAAAGTATAAATGAGTAAAAACTAGAGAAAGAAAGGAAAAAAAAATTATGGAGATGTGATGACACAGGGTTAAAGGGATCGTACAGTTCTGGTTGAGACCTAACTTCAGGTTTCTAACATTTTTAGGTGATATAATGAGAAATCTCATATGAAATATGAAAGAGCATGCAATTTTATGAGGAATTCAACGTTTATTTGATAAAAATTGGTTTTGAAATGGCTGAGATATCCAAAAAAGAACAATTCTAATAAAGTGTGGGACCCACACTTTGTAACCATCGCTTTGTTTTACTTTGTTTTTGGATGTTTCAGTTATTCCAAACCCGATTTTCATCAAAAATAAACTTTGAATTCCTCTTAAAATGGTATGCTCTGTGCTATATCATAAGTGTTTTCTTGGTATCTTGCAAAAATTCGAAAGCCTATTTCTCATCTCAACCAAAACTGTACTATCCCTTTAAGCGCTTTGACATGTCGCAAGGGATTCCAATTGCAGTACTGTGGGGCAGGTGTATTACTGAGTATTTATCACAGAGTAATCCACAATGGCAGTCATTAAATCAAAGAAATCTAAACGGACTAAATAGATTTACACCAGTAGGAAGTTCAATATCATGGCTCGCAGGGGCGGATCCAGGAATTCTGTAAAGGGGGGGGGGGGGGGCGTGACTAATATTTCTGGGGCCACTTCCGGGTTTCATTTCTTTTTTTTTTTTCTTTTTATTTCTTTTGTTTTTGACGAAAATTAAAGGGGGGGGGGGGCGTGCGCCGGTTGCGCCCCCCCTCTGGATCCGCCACTGGCTCGTGTGGAGAACTGGCAAAAGATGTGCCTTCAGAATGAATGTACATGTTTCACAAATCCATTCCGTGCAAATAAATGTTGAGGTGGTGTTCAGATCTGAAAAGAAAACATTAGGTGGTCTGAGCCTTTTATTTTAACCCTAACTAGGCTGGGCTATTTAGGTAGTTGTAGAGCCGGGGGGGGGGGGGGGCTCCCAGGCCCCCCCCCCCCCCCCCCCCCCTCCAGATCTCGGCCGTCGACCGCGCGATCACGACGAAAATTGGCACACACATTGCCTATGATGTAATGTAAAATACATTGAAGTTAATTTTTCAAAAAATTATCATTTATGCTAAATTATGCTAATTTATGCATAATGATGCATGAAATCAAACTATTTGGTATAAATCACTAAATAAAGCTCAAAACAGGCACATTTTTTGTGTAAATATTCTTTTTAGTGTCCTTAGGAAATGTAATTTTAAAAAAATTGTGATCACCATCAGAAAAAAATCCTTAAGTATTTTATTGTTTTTTGAATTTCTTATGTATTTCCTTGTCTTTTCGACTCTATGTTTTTCATTGTTTTTTTGATGAAATTTGTCCGTGACATCGCTCCGAACAAGAAAATATGTTATTCATTGATTTTAATCAATAAAACACCAAAATAATCATGCTTTTATGAAAATTGTCCGTAAGCACAGCTTGCATTGAAATTGTACATGAATTCACGTTTTTGAGCAATATTTGGTCTAACATGCATGTACATATTTATGCGTAACTTCGGAACCACATGCCCGGGCGTCGAGGGGGGGGGGGGGGGGGGGGCTCGGTGCCTCGGATGGGGGGGGGGGAAGCTCGGATAATTGTTGTTTGCAATCATAACTGCTTATCATGACCAATGATTTACAGTGTAGTGGTCAGATCAGGGGCCCGTTTCATAAAACTTGTCATCAGCGACAACTATCACATTTCTATGACAAATTTGCTCTCAGCCAATCAGATGCAAGGATTTCAGTACTTGTAACATGTATGACAACTTGTCACTGATGACAAGTTTTATGTAACAGGCCCCAGATATGAAACATTGTGTACATAAATATGACTGCCGTGGGACTGAATGTACAGAATCGTGCATCCATTACAGGTTGATATGCAACTGAGGAAGCAAAAAAGTGGAGTTATAACGTCATGGATGTCCCCAACACTTGACATCATAATACAGTGTATTTATCTTTTGAGTTATGCACATGTACGATTGTACTATGAGAATAAGGTGAACCTTTAACCTTTTCCTGCGTCACCATCATGCAATGTTTAGTCAAGTAAGATCATTTATCATAAAATGGCCAACTACTCGTGTGATCACGGTATGGTAATCAAATCGCTTTACTGGTGCAATTGTATTTGACAGTTCCATATTGAAAACACAGCTGTAATTATGCTGTTGATATGTATATGTTGGAAAGAAGTAGACATTCGATGGCAAAGCGGTACATCAGTAAGGGTTGGTACTCTGAAATATAAAAGTGAAATAATAACATCAAGAATTTGCAGTTTACATACATTGTTGCCTATTGATGAATTGTTCTTTTCTGTCTTACTTCTGTGGATCCCTTGAGAGAATGAGAAGACACTTATGCAATTGTTTATTTGGTGTTGATTTTTTTTTTTTTTTTTTTTTTTTTGCTACCTGGGGACCGTTTCATGAAACTTTTTGTCAGTGATTTACACTGACAACTGTTAAAAGCTACTGAAATCCTTGCGTCTGTTGGTGTCGGTGTCGGTGAAAACCTCCGACGAACTCGTTGATGAAACGCCCCCCCCCCCCCCCCACCCGGACCTCCCAGCAGTTGGTCCGCATCTGACAGTCGGCCTACCTAGCTCGTATACACTATACCAATTAAGTCACGCAAGTCGATTTACCCGCAGCCAAGTTATGAGCATGACCAGAACCTTGTTGTTGTTGTTGTTGTTGTTGTTTTTTTTTTTTCGGGTGAGTCGCAGGAATTGCCCGTAGAGGTCCACGCAGAACACCAGTAGGAGGCTCTTAGCAGCAGCACCTCGAAGGCAACTCCCACGCAAGTACTTACTAGCTGTAACGCAGGTATTTCGCAGTCCATGCTGCGAAGATAATGTCATGCTGTGGGACTTCTGCCATTGCTTTGTTTTTTTTTCAGAGAGATTAATTAACCGAGTTGACAGCCCTCACTCGCCACCTATGCGCCTGACACGCAGGTCACCCGGAAGTAATGTGGACGTAAAGGCCGTGTCGCACCCCTCCGGGCAAGCTACGCGGGCTTGTGGCGAGGAGGTAGTTTCCAGCACGAATAAGAATGTTTGCAATTTTCGCATCTGTTTCTTACCTACTAGACGCGTGCTACTTAGCTTCTACTTGCGTGCATTCCGGGGACCTCCGGGTAGTAAAAATTCTTCTTTGCAAGTCGCACGCAAGGCTTGCCCGGAAAGGTGTGACACGGCCTTAAGTAGCACGGGTCTAGCAGGTAAGACGCATGCGAAATTTGCCCAAATCCTTGTCCGCCTGCAAAAATTGTCCTGCGTGCTGGAAATTAATCCCCACGCGCAACAAGCCCGGCGGGCTTGCCCGGAAAGGTGTGACAGGGCCTTAACTTGATTGTGGGTGAAAAGGACTTGCGTGAGCGACTCCGGGTACTACGGGTGAGATACGTGCTGGGTACATCTGGTCATCTGCTGGTCATCTGCGGGGACCTACGGGTAGTAAAAATTGTTCTTCGCAAGTCGCGGGCAAGCCTTGCCCGGAAAGGTGTGACACAGGCTTAAGTTGCCCATGCATCTGTGCCTGTACGCCGTACACACGTTTAATCTGCGGGCATTCTGCGAGCATAATACGGGTGTTTTACTGGCTAGGAATGGTGTTGATACTGCCAACATACATGTAGCTGGTCAGTCCTGTGGGCGTGGAGCGAACAACAAGTGTATAAAAGCAAATTGCGTGCATGCAGAGGATCAGTTACTGCCTTTCTGCTGGGTAGTTGAGAGTCGGCTGCGACCAAGATAATGATATTCTGTTGGACCTCTGCCAAATAAAGTTAATAGTCCTTCAGAGGGATTCCTTCCTTGAGTTGTCAGCCCTCACGAGCAAGCCACTCTTATTGGTGCTTAGATCTATCTCCAGTGAGATAAAGCCCTTCACTTCTAACTCAAAATTCTAAAGTAATACCAAGACAGTTCTTATGAAGGTACGCTTTGAATTTGAATATGGCGATAAGCTGGTCAATTTTTCGTTTAGATTAGATTACCATGACATTTAGCATGTTCATTCGTAATATTTTATGTAGAGAAAGAAGACTGGAAGAAGCGACAGTGTCAGAAGAGGAGTGAAGAAGTTAATGGGAAGAGAAAGATAGAAAGACGAAGAGAGAAAAGTGAGAATGTGCTTTGGCAGGATGCCGAAGTGTAGTCAATGTTCTGCCAATTTCTTGACAGGTGCAAGCATGACATGACCTGTCAAAACATAAATGATAAACTAGAGCAATTTATCTAGCCATCCTAAAGGAGCGTTGCACCTACTTTCTAGTCAAGTAGATCAGGTGGTACTAATAGTCACCGCTGAGATTTGTTTTGACGAGAGTTTATACGGTATAAGAGGTGACAGGATGAGTTTTATCCGAATAACATCTCGACGTGTCCTTCGTAGAAATGCTTTCAAGCATGCTTAAATCTAAAGAGTGTTCGATTGACCACGATGATTAATTATGTTTTGATACAATAGTTATACATGTAGGTGTCTGATTTGCCATCTAGCGGAAGTATTGTGTTTTGAAAGAGAGTGTTCGGAGATGTTACAATCGTCAGCGATTTCTGATATTCTATTAGGGTTTTTTTTTTCTTTTCGTTGCTTTACGTTGGAGTCGTGACATGTGGACAGGAGGGTTTTTTGGCACGACGTTTCATGTCCCTTCACAGTCGTGTATGTATACCAAAGGTCCCTCGATAATTATCGTCCAGTACAGGCATGTGGTCAACATATACCCTACTTTGTACCACCAGTGTCCATCTAAATACCGGTGTGTCATTTGGTCCCAGGTAGTCATTGTTGTTTTCAATAATGCAGAGAGTTTTCCCCTTGTTAATTACTACTTGTTGATACAGGCGATGTATTAGGAAAAGACAGTTGTTGTTGTTGTTGTTGTTTTTGTTGTTGTTGAAGGATAGCCATGTTCAAATGTAAACATTTTTGTGCATTATGTGTCTCTGGTATATATTGCCTATTACCATTCTTTAGAGCCAAGTTGACTGAGATGACCTAAGTGAGATTTAGTAAAGAATTTACATGTATAAAGAGCTTGTTGCAAAAAGAGTAAACTCCATTTGTGAGTAATGCTGCTAAAATCGAAGGGAGTGATAAGAAATTATACACTGAATATCTAAATTCTCTAACTCCAGGAATATTCCTTCGTATGTGACGAATAGGGTTTTCAAAGAGTTTTTTTTTTCTTTCGTTTGCTTTGCCTGTTGATGGATTTAGTTTGTTTTTTTTTTCAAAAATGTTGCGATCAAACTAATCCCGTGTGTGTGTGTGTGTGTGTGTGTGCGTGTATGAGCGTGTGCCTGTCGTTCTAGCCTCTTTGGTAGTCAAATTCGTCTGCGAGTCTGCAGCTCTGTATACCCCCCCCCCCCCCAATTCCTCAGTCTTTTGAAACTTCCTGTTTTATCATGAAAGAAGTTACGAGAGCACTTTTATCATATTTTTTTATTGTTATTGGTATATAGAGTGATGCATTTTATCACTTTGCAAAATGCAGACCCGGGTTCTTTTGTCCAATGTCCCTTAATCATAACACACGTTCATTTGTGTCAGGCCTATCCTCGTTGTAAGGATAAATTGCCTTCTTCATTGTTCACGTTATAAATTTCTTTTACGAGTACTCCCTAGAGAGCGCTCCGGGTTCCTGTTTCGGTCGCGATGTACTGGATATTGTATGCTAACAGCATCGCAATATGAACACTTGGATGCCTGTCTTGCGATCACATGTACTGTTCAAATGAAAAGATCAGTTCCTAACTGGAATCACTTTCTTTCCTTGTTGCTGGAACAGTCAAGAGAACATCTCGTCTTGTCAAAAAAGAAAAAAAGAAAAAAGAATAAAGCTTGCCGTCGCAAAGTAAGATTCTAAAGCTACGGTTCAACCATGACTAAGCTCTCCAATGACATCATATATTTTCTGAAAGCATTTTTAGTGCTCAACGTCTTATGTCTGGGACGAGCAATGCCAAATGCAGAGACAAATTGCCAAGATTCCACCCCGGATATCTTCTCCGCTGAACCTACCGATGTCAGCGTAGTGGAAGGTGGAAGGGCATCGTTCACATGCACTGTCCCGAATTTCGATCAGGAGACAGAATCGATCGAGTGGATTGTGAAACCAGATCGCATCGGTAAAACCATAAGCAACAACTTCCAGACGGGCATTCTTAAGATGACATCTACACTCACGATAGATGCTGTCGGTACTGAGAATCACCTGGTGCAGTGTAGGTTCCACACGGTGGTCCAACTTCCCACGCTTCAAAATCTCGCAACGTTTTGTTTCGCTTCGAGGGAAGCCAGGTTAAATGTCTTCTTCTTCCCACGAGAAAGCGACATATCGTGCATGCCAAAGACTTCGTATCCTCTTTCCGAGGGGGATATGTTATCCTTAATGTGCAGGGTTCGAGCAGGTAATCCCCCGGTGAGGATGGAATGGAGATCAGATGTTACCAGTGTCGCAGTTGAAAACAGTCAAGGAATCCCTGAAGATCACGGCAAGGAGAGATTCCTGGCCTTAGATGTTATTGTCACTACTCAATGGACAGGGGCAGTTATTTCATGTATCGTCACAAGTGACATGTTCCAAGGACAATCGCAAGAATGTCACATCGGACCACTGACCGTGTTGCCAAAACTACTTGCCGCGGTCTTGCCTTCTCGCTCCAGTTTTTCTACAACCAGTTCCGCAGTGGTTCTTTCATGTAACTCGAATTTTGACTCCGCTGCAAACATGAAATACTCATGGAGCTGCACACCAAGTTTTGTACTGGATGGTTGTGGCTCAAAGAACAAAACAGTGCGTTTGTCACTTTCCCGCCAATATTTGCCAAGCGCGGTCATGGATGGTGAAATTAACGTCACCTGTACAGTCTCGGGACCTTACGGTACAGCTCTTAATGAAGCGGTGATATTCGTTGAAAAGGATGTGTTAGATGTGTTAGACGTCGTTGACAATCAGCAGATAAGTTTGTCCACAAGAGTAGCACAGGGCAGCAAGTTTCGTTCAACGGACAGCACCTTGCCAGTATTGTCTTCCGGCAGCCCCACTACGAACGACATGAAAGTTATCGCAGACACGCCCTTTCCGACTGGTGGTTTACAGGATGCTATTTCAAATGCTTCTGGACAGAAACTTGTTATCGTAAGGTCGACTTTGTCACCGATCGTGCAGTCAACGGACGAGTACGTAACTGGCATAGGGAAACGACCACAGACCCAAATGGACGTCTGGCGCATAGCAGTCATCGCAGGGGTAATCATCGTGACGTTAATCATGGCTTGCATTGGGATCATGGTTTGTGCTATCTTCTACAGACACGTCATGGTTGGACGTTACGACACCAATGCTTACAGTTCCCAGGGGGCAATGACTCTTACCCGTCCGAACCAACATCCTAGTAATCACGATCGAGTGCGGGACTCCGTGCTCAGCAAACTTGATGACATTTACGAAGTTCCTTGCATCCCGTCTTATGACTCGAGGATACCAGCGACAGTTGATGCAGAATCCGAAATACGACGGGGTGCACTCGGAGATAATCCAAGTCCTGCCTCAGGCTCTTTGCCTTCTGTAGTTGCTCCAGACCTGTACTCAATTATCGAGGAATCATCGGAAGACTCCGCGTTGGAAAATGTGTATTGCAATGATGACGAAGAGGTGGAATACGTGAACAGGAGAACAATCCCTATGCCATCTCGCTTTCCTGTGGATAATTGGGAGGCTGTTGTAAGCAGCGTTGTCCCCCCCACCCTTACCCACAAGGCCTACTTAGAAAACAACCATTTCCTCACCCTTCTTGTAAGACACGAAACAAAATAAATGTCCTGAAGATCCGGAAGACAAGTTTGACCATTGCAAAGGTGCGTGACCACAAGGCAATTTTTCAACTTTCAAAATCTCCAGCTCCGTTACTTCTGCTGCTTCGCCTCTCTTTGAATTTGAAGGCTGGCTGCAGCCTCCATTGCCAAATGATACAAGAGGATGAGAGTTAGGGTTCCATGTAGACTATAGATACAACTAACAGGGGTAGTACTCTTTGCACACTATTATTATAAATGTCAGTAATCTCCATGTTATTCCACATACGGTGTATAGGGCTTATTTCAAATCGTTGCTTCGCTATCGTGTGTGAAATGCCTTTTGAATGTATATAATTTATATATATATATATATATATATATATATATATATATATATATATATATAATGTACATATAATACAAGAAGCCCATGCTTCTATGCATTCCAGTTGCAAGGAACTACATGTACAGAGATCCGCTATTAGGCGTGAAGCACCCATCGTACGTCATCATTCTTTGTCACATATTATCATACGTCTTCTGGTTGACCGCGTCAAAAACATTTTCATACGTGAATAAGAGAGACCAAGGTCCATTAGAGAAATTTTGAGGAAAAGGTATATATAACATCATAATAGGAAATCTTAACTGGTAGGAGCACATGAATCTCATGTAAAAACACAATGAATAATTAATGAATTTCTCCCGGTACAATAAGTTTCCAAAGAGCGTCTGCTGTGCCAGTGTCTTGTGTATGTACAGTGGAAACTCGATATAACGAGATGGTCGGGACCGAGTCGTTTTCCTCGTTATAGCCGATATCTCGTTATATCAGTAGGCATAAAAGAAAGCATAACATGAAGACATTAATTTGCACATGTGGGACTACCCATGATCTTTCAATCAATACTGACAACTTAATGTGTGTGAGGGAATCACTCACCTTTATGGGTAAGAAGATGTTTTTCAAGAACGTGTTTCTTAATAATTGCATATGTTTGAATTGCAAATTGATATACAGTTGTAGCTTGCGATTGTGTCAAGATCGTCTGTGGATTGGTATGGTTATGGTATGGGTGTGTGTTGTATGTGGAAAACTTGAATACTAGTATGGTCTGCACAATGATGTGTGTGTATGTGACACATTCTGTATGTACATTATGACTGCGTGTGTGTGAAGATGGGGAATTCCCTACGTAGAAAGCCAATCAGCATCAGATTGCCTCACACCCTGCTAAACGTCATGATGATGTCATGTATACATACGGCCGTCCCACCACATATTCTGCATGTAGCAGTTCACACACACACACACACACACACACACACACACATACAAGTACAACATGCCGTGCTAGCTGGAGTGCACTGAAGAAAATATGTGTGTACAAGACAGTTATTGGCGCATCGCGAACTTTACAATATCGGAACATGATAGCACAGGTAAGTAAAGCTTTACCCGAAGACGTTTTGTTTTTATACCTCGCTATAACAGGTTTGATTGGCTATGTTTTTCTTTGTTTGGAAATCACAAAATTTATATTTCGTTATAGCCGATCTCGCTATAAGAGTAGCATTTTACATAGACTTGTGTGGAAGGAAATTTGGAACCGGGAAAATTTCCTCGTAGTAACCGATATCTCGTTATAGCAGTGTTCGTTATACCGACTTTCCCCTATATTATATACCGGGTGTCCCCCGCCCCCCCCCCCCAAAAAAAAAACAAAAACAAAACAAAACAAAACAAAAACAAAAACAAAAACAAAAACAAAAACGGAACGGTGGATTTTCAGTACCTTACGTTCTAAAAGTGATATACTTTTTGACATCATTGGAAAAAGCATCTTCCGCAGAAAACAATGATACCAATATCATTAAATTTGGTTCAGTACTTTTTTATTCTACGCAAATTTCTGTAAATGCGCCTTATGAGATAATGATTTGAGCGCGACACGCGATCCATGCGGTGAATATTGTGTAAGCTCGGTGATCCATGTCAACAAAGATACAGCTTTCACTTTGGGCGCGGGCCAAAAGAAAAAAAAATGTGTGTGTGTCTGTGCGTGTGCGCGCCCAATGTGAAAGCTGTATCTTTTGTTGACATGGATCAGCGAGCTTACACAATTCACCATATGAAACGCTCGTCGCACGCAAATTATTATCTCATAAGTCGCCAAAATCCGGCGAAATTGGAAAATGACTGCATGAAATTACAGAAATTAGCGTAGAATAAAAAGTACTGAACCAAATATAATGATTTTGGTATCATTGTCTTCTGCGGAAGATGTTCTTTCTAATGATGTCAAAAAATATATCACTTTTAGAACGCAAGGTACTAGAAATCCACCGTTCCGCTTTTTTTGGGACACCCGGTATAAGTTATACATATAATATATATATTATGATTTATAGCATAATTATTATGCAATACATGTATATATTTACGATAATTTTGAAAATCGCACCTGCGATTGACTTCTCCTATCTTGCATGACAGTGAAAATGTTGTCCATCAATAATGTAAAATTCAATTTGTATTGCTAAAATAGAGACATTAATCCAATTATTTGGACGTTTGCTGTTGTTCATGTAAATATCGTTTCTTTTTAGATTTTACACACTACAATATTAAAAGAATATATGAATTTAGATTATTGCCTATGTTTCTCTAAAAAGAATGAGTGTACTGAGTGCATTTTGTCATTTCTTATTCATTTTGTCTGTGTGTGTGTGTGTGTGTGTGTGTGTGTTTATTTCGTTTTAAACATGGGTTATCCATGACCTGATCCAAGGTTCTGATTATCGAATTCAGAAAAATGCAGCAGGGAAAATCACCGAAAGTGTTCCCAGTTGTTGCGACATGACGTTAATTTACAAACATCACTCATTGCCTTCGACACACCATAACACATAAATTCTAAAACTCCTTTACTAGTATCTTGTTCTTGGAACTGACTGGTTGCTGTTGGGCACCTCGACTACACATTCTTTTTGTGTGAGTGTGTTTTTTACTTTGTTCGCTAATTCACTGTCGCAGAGATGATATTGTTCTAGTATTTGTGACTGGTTGATTTGTCATTGGCCTCGTATATACAAGAAATATTTCTGCCGCTATTGACGGTTGACAAGATTGAGAAATGTAAATAAAAAATGCGAGATTGTTTTGTGATTTTCCCAACCTTACATCGCATGATTGTTTCTTCGTTTATTCAATCCCAGAATATTATGTTTAAATCGAATCCACTGTTATGTCATCACTGGAAGTGATGAGTGAGAACTGATGGTAACTAAGCTCCAACCAACTTCTCACAGATTCTTAAAATCAGGAAGTTGCGATTCAGTTACCACATTTACAAACGAAGATATGGTGTTCTCGGTGACCACCCGTCATTTGCTAACTGTGGAAGTAGCTGGTGAAAAGACAATCATGCAAATTTGCCTATGTCATTGGAAATGTATGAGACACTTCAACCTTTCGTTTTTTGAAGCTCAGATTTACGCATTTTGTTATCAGCATCTGGTGTGATGTGATACATGTATGATAAACAGATCGAGATGAATGCTCTACTTCCCCAACACTATTACACAGACTCCGTTTTTATCTTTTAGCTTCCACAAAAGTCGAGCATTTGAAATAAAGTTTTGATGTCTCTTCTAAAACCCCACGTACTTGGAAATCCGCACAGTCATACATTCTGTTTTTATTCGTGTATTTTGTGTACAGATGAAGATGCTCAACCTCAATGACATCTTGTCTTTATCAAAGTCACTTAAAATAATATTTATAATATTATTATGGTGGCAGACATGGCTATGTACCCATCGAACTCTGGAACTTCGATAAGCCATTCAGCTCTTCCCTGAAAGTAACATGGTTAATATATGGCGTTAATTGCCATTATAGCCTGTGTGTATGTCACGTATCTCCCTTTATCAGTAATGCTAAAGTTTGCTCTGAACAACGAATAAATCTTGATTGATGTTAAGTGGATTCTTCGTAGTAAATATTGCAAAGCGCAAACTGCAGATATAAGGAGGGGATTGTTTGCCGTGGACAGCTTTATGCATCAGTGTTTGCAGTGATTTTATTTTGTCGCTCAAAGTAACCTTTGGTATCGATGAAGTGCATTATCAGCTACAGAGTGATATTGATTTTGGTATTTGTGTATAAGTGCACAATCACTTTTGAAAATTATTGGTATGCTTTGACAGAACATGATGTAAATCTATTTCTACATAATACTGAAGAGCATGGTTCCAAAAAACGCTAAATCCATAAATTTTCAATGGATTTAGCGCCAATTGGAAGCAAGCGCTCTCTCTCTCTCTCTTTCTTTCTTTTTTTCTCTCTCTCTATATATGCATATGTGTGTGTGTGTGTTTGTTCGCGTGTATGTTTAAATGGGTTTGATTCATCTCTCTCTCAAAAAGAAAACAAAAAAATTGATTGATAAATGGTACGTAGGTTATTTTCTGCACAATACTCCTGGGAGAAGTAGAATCATCTGACAACAATTTGCAGATTTTTTAATTTTTTTTTAAGTCATGACTTTTATTCAAGTTTATTAGAATATGAGTAGAGCATACAAAAAACAAGGTCCACCATTTCATTTAAAGAGAAAGACAGGTCAAACATGAATTACAAAATATCTGAAATTTTACGTTGCGACAACACAAACTACATACATGTATTAATATCAAATCACGCAACTGTCAAATATTAATAATTCAAAATATCCACCATTTTACATTGCAATAGCCGACTTGACATAATCATCCGCAATATCACTGCAATAATTCTCGTTTAGAAAAAATGATAGTGATGAAATGATACAGCATAAGATCTAATTCAGCGTATCGTTATTATCATCATCATTATTTTACTTCACTTTATTAAATTTTCATTGGACTACATGCCTCTACCCCAAAACAACCAAGAATCAAATCCCATCTCTATAACTATTGTGTATGTCATAAATCATTTTCAGAAAATAGCAGATCACAAACACAAGAAACACGAAGTTCTACATCGTTCATTAATTTTGACCCATCATGATCCACTCTTCCTCCATAAAATGATAAAATGAGAGTATACCCAGTTGAATTGACAATATACTTTTATACCTGTCCATTTACAGCATCTATAATAATTATTATAGTGTTAACTCTCTTAATAACGAACACGGTTATAAAGAAATCAAGGTTACAACGAAATAAAGTTTCAGATTGCAACGTTATTCTCTTTCTCTGTATCAATTGCCTACTTTTATTCGTTTTAACACAATTTCGATATAACGAAAGAAGACTGCCGATACAGATGATTTTGTTGTCACAAGGGCCTGCTGTAGGGGCCACGTACACCTAACAGTAACCTAAGTGCAAAGTGTACTTCCTGCCTCTAATGAAAACTCGCAGCTGTATTCTCTCATAGCCGCAGACGCGTGTTTTTTTTTTTTTTCGAAATCCCCCGTCTATACAATGAAATACATTCGGAGAGAGAGAGACGGAGAAGGAGAGGTGAGTTGGCGGCACATGACATTATACACTGTTTTAACAACAGATACGGCGTGGATATCACAGGTTGTATAATATGATACATACGTTACTTACTCTGCATTACGTCCATGCATATGTGTGCGAGAATGCTAATTTATATTCCAGATTCAATTATTACATCAAGTCAAAAGAATAAGTTTTATTTAGGTTAAAAAGAAATGAGCATACATACAGTTATCCTACTTTACCTTTAAAAACATACTATAGTGACAGAAAGAACATACCAAATGAGTTGCAATTGTTAGGAAATTCTGCATGATTATCATGCAAAAGTCAAATACAGTATTTCATAGTTACAGAGAAATGTATGGCCAATGGAGCAGTGAGTAATGGTTCTTTTTTATACACATATAAAGAGCCCAATTTATCAATGTTGGAGGGAGCTGCAGAAAATTGAACACTTCGATGATAGGAAGACTTTCGAGATTTAATTAATAAAAACAAACTATGAAATATGTACGAAAATAACTTTTATGTACATGTGACAATACGTGAAATAACAGCGCTTGGTTTTATCACACATTCGTCAGTTGCTTCCTTTAAGATTAATTGAACGGAATCGTACAATAATGACACAAAACGGATAATGTCATATGAATGTTAACAATTATCCTAATGGATGCAAAATCAAAAAAGGGGGAAAGCAAAACAAGTTAATACACAATTTAGGACAATATTCGATCTATGAGTAGGATGTAGAAATGAACATGTTATGTCATTGTACTCTGTATTTCGGGTACAAATAGGCATTCTTTTGTAATCCAGCGGTATTAGTACATAAATTATGCACCAGTGCTCAATTTGTCTTAACGTCAGACTACGTGTCACGATGCATCAAGCCTTTTTTTTTTTCATTTCTGTGAAGATTAATTCAGGATGATGTAATAATTAGGGAATTTTTTTTTTCTAGTCTTGCTGGCTTCCTAAGCATTTTCTACCCGGTCAGTAATCTGTGCCATTTCTTTGAGACTCTTAATGTAATGTGGATTTCTGGACATATGAAAAATGTGCTTATCTACAAAGGTCATTGGAATGCAATGTCCGGAAATAGTTACATCAATTTCAATATTATTTCAGCTGAAACTGAACTTCCAAATGTCATGATCCAATGGTAAGTACAGTTTTAGAATAGATACACACATTAAAGTGTCCTGTAGCAACATTCAAAGAATAAAGAACGAACAAACATGTGATTCCATAGGCCTTATAAGTGAAGGTTCTGGAGGTATTGAAGCTAAGCACAAGCTACAATTCCTCCTCAACCTGCTGTTGAGTCATTCGAAAGGTCTCTTCTGGCTCCTGCTTGGGATATGTTGTCTTGTTGATATTACGAGTGTTGCTTTTACCCCTACGTTTGAAGAACCGTGGTCTTGAGCAGGATATTTTCGGACAACTAAGCTTGGTCCTAAGAAGGCTCATTAAGACAAGGACAATTAAGAGACTGACACCAACTGATATGTAGATTAAAAGAAAATCCAAATTTCTAGTTGGGAATAGAAAATGTTCTTGGTTTCGGGGGAAAAGAGTGACTCTGATATTTTCGCTGACCCCTTTAGGGACTTTCGGTGTTGTGGCTGCGTGTGGTAGTTTAGTGGTCGTTTGTAAGTAGGCGGGATTGCTGTATTCATGGTAAAAATCGTAGCAATGGCCTGGCGTCAAATCAATGTCAGTTGCAGCGCAACAAGACACCGAGAGACCTTTCCACACCCAAAATTGCTGCAGGAGGTGGGTGGAGTTAACAGACAGCTCCGATTTCGGCGGCGCTGCGTGATTCTGTTGGAAGCAGCGAAGAAAGCTATTGAGATTTCCCCTTGTTGCCGAGCATTCGAGAACGTCCCAGTCATGGGCAATGCCAAAGTCTGCAGGAGGAAGGAACCTGCAATTAACCCTTCCCGGGGGACTTTGCACAGAAATAACGTATCCCTGCCTTTCATTAACAAGTTTTTCGTTATTCCTGTACACATCGCAAATGTATGTTCCGCTATCGCCTTCCGTAATGTTTGTAATTGTACAATGCAAGAACCGCTTGCCGTTTAGCTCGACCTCATTCAGGCGTAATCGCCCCACCTGGCTTGGAGTAAGGTTACTCGGTACGAGTGTATTATGGGCGTAAAATGGTTCGTGATGTGCGCGACCGAGTTCGAAAGATACATTTGGGACATTCTCTGCTTTACAAGAAATCTCCGCATGCCCTCCGCGGTAAGGGTCGATATAAATGTATCCTTGAACCACTGTAACAGCCACGGACACCAAGACAATTTTTAAAATGACATAAAACCTTGTCGTCATGGTAGCTAGTCGCCTTCAGGAATTTGCATTTACATATTACCTTCTTTATCATATGAAACTAATTAAAGCGATTCCAGTGCTATCGGGGTTATGGATACAAATATCTTCAGAACGTGGTGATGCCTTGTCCCGTCTTGGAAACAGCTTTCATGGCAATGACATTGACATAAACATGTTAATCAATAGCACGATGACAATTGTTAGGAGAAAAGGTTTATTAGCGTTGCCTGATGATTTACTTCGCACTGTAGTGGAGTGTTGAGGAGACTGGGTGATGATCTTTGGAGACTCCGTTACTCTAGGAGCGTCGTCGTTTTTCGGGGGAATATGAGGTTTAGATTCCCTTGCTGGTTTCAGCGATTCCTTGCAGGCGTGAGGGCCTTTGTTCTTCAGCAGGTTTACAGTACAGCACCCGACTCTTGAATCTGCCGGCAGTAAGAATAGAGCGTTTATAGAGGATGTGGTGATGTTGTCCCAGATTGGAGTGTGAGCGATGCTCTGGTGATGGTTGTGAGAGTAGCAAATGATGTTCCCTGGAGGATAGCCAGATTTGGCGCTACAATCTAGGAATACGCGATCTTGCAGGAAATCTCTTGATGTGTAACTTTCGTCAGTTTCAATCCAAGTACAACTCGCCGGTCCGGGGTAATAGTTCACTATAACACTGTAACTTTGCGTACTGCCTACAGTCTCATTACAGTAGAAGTGACATGTATACAGGCCCGCGTCGTCACGGGTTACACGGTGTAGCCTTAGGTGGACAGTATACGGTGTAAACGTATCTTGTACGTGTTCCCTAACTCTTCGTCGATTTAAGGAGTTTATCGGCGAGTTTTCCGTAGAGTAGGACAGGTAATCAATCGAGTGCTCCCACGCTGGACAAGTTTTATCATCAATATAGCTAAATTCAAGAGTGACACTCCGACCTTCTGTAACAAAGACCTGCCTAGTGTACGCCGTGATTCCTTGTACCTCCAGGAGACAGGTGACCGCTGCCAAGAGCGCGAAAAACTTGATCATGGTGGTAGATCGCGACTACCATCGCCCGATAATTTTACGACAATCTTATCCATTCACTTCAAATAGCTGTGTAACAGTCAGTTGACTCAAAATCAACTCATCTGGACAGGAGGGAATTGAGAGATAACTGCGTCAAGACAATTCGTCAAAAGTCGCTAGGCATGTCTGATTTGTTAGCAAGATATACGAAATGTGATAATGGACCAACATGTCGCATGCACAACGGCATAATGTATCTAGAATACAATTGTAAAAAAGCCTCCATTGATTTGATATAATTTCCTTTAAAGACAGGATAATTATAAAGTCCTTTAATATATCGTATCCATTACGCAGTGATACTCCTGGCGATGACGAGGAGACCTGATTTTGCCTTTTGTCATTTGAAAGAGCCATGATATTTAGTGAAACAAATATGTTTGAGTTCTGTGTTGAAAATAACAAAGGCAGCTTCTTTGCTAATTGTTTTCTTTTTACAAAGTTTAAACTAAGTTTTCGCTTTAGTCTCGTATATAATGACTAATGTGCACCTGCCTAGACTCAATGACAAATACTACAGTATATACTATAATAAAAAACATAACGAAATATACATGTACGAATATCTTCAAGATTTATACTTACTCCTCAACAAGTGACTCGACAGCGGGAAGTACCGAGCAGGAGTAACTGATGTGTATGATCTGTAATCAGTGCCTGCAACTTGCCAAAACTGGAAGTGGGGCTACGTGCAATATCTTTCGTGGGGCATGATACAATCCCAAGATCTTGATCAAGTATTTCGTGATCCTTGATCTTAATTTGCCGCTATAAATGATAAGAAAAGTCACCTCGCCTAACATTGCACAATCTACAGAAAGGCCTACCAAGTATACAAACAATCAAAGTTTCAAAGTGCGTTCTATTGCAGATAATGTATTCTGATTGATCAAATCATAGTACTGTAATATTGACATTGAGTCAATGAAGTGACGACACGGGACTACGAAAAAAAAACAAACATATCCACTACATCTTGTTCCGTTGTTATCGTTGTATAGATAATGAGCTATATACATCTGCCAAAGAAGTAGAAGAGAGAACGCCTTTACCGATATACATTCCAGGGTTCATACAGGCATTTGTATAACTGTCTTCCTGTCATAAGACACTCGAGTAAACTTTACAGATGTCATACTCATATTACACTTTTTACATCAACATGATAGTCTTTTTTCCATGTTTTTCTATATCCGGGAAAATGACGATAACTTTTTTTTTCCCAGAAGGGGACGTGGTTTGTTTTCTGCGTTCCTATTTAAGGAGGATTTTCAATATCCATTTCAATTTAGGATTTGCCCTTGTTTTTCATGGTATTGAGAGAGGATGCTTCAAGGCTTTTGATTAAAAAAAAAAAGGGGGGGGGGACTCAAAGTGGTTAAACCCTATGTATTCGTATTTCTTCTCCAAAATCCCCCCCCCCCCACGTCCACCGGACCTTTTTTCTATACAGTGCACTCCCGTTATAACGAAATGATCGGGACCGGCAGTTTTCTTTCGTTATAACGAAATTTCGTTATAACCGAACAAATACAATATATAACGAAAACAAGGAAACCACGTATATATGTCATTTTCTGTTTGCTGAATACTCATCATACACTGGAAAGCTATGTGAAATGTGATGGGACAACTGTATTACAATAATAAACGCAAGTTCCTTTCAGAAACTGTGCGTGACACAAGGAGCAAACACACAGTGGTGTGAAGCGTTCACCCATGCAGAGACGCTATAGATGCTTGTTCCGCTACGTATTTTCGAAAGCAATTCGCATTTCGTTATAACGGAGCACAGTTCTTTTGTTTTTCTTTGTCTGTGGCGCTCGGAAAAGACTTCGTTATAACGGAAATTTCGCTATAACCGTGTTCGTTATAAGCGAATTTTGTACCATAGACTTTAATGGTGACAATTTTGGGACCAGAAGATTTACTTCGTTATAACGAAATTTCGTTATAACCGTGTTCGTTGTAACGGGAGTGCACTGTAATACGTTGAGCAAAATTAAGGAGTTGACAAAATTGTATTTCAGCTTTATTCCAATACAAACAACATTATGTCTGCAGAATAGTTCAATTTTTCTTAGGATTTTTTAACCTTAATTTCATCGTTTCATGTGTATAGCTAGACATATTCATTACAGTTCTTCGATCTCCACTATAACGTACTCTTATAATCGTTGAGGCTGTTTGAAGTATCTCCCCAAAGAAAATAATAATAATACTGATAATAGTTGTAAGATCTGATGACTGATTTCAACTTTTAGACGTTAAGAGCAAGCACATGTCGTGTTCTGCAGCTCTTTAAAACTGAATGTACTTGCAAAATTATTGTTACTGTTGTTATTGTTGTTGTGTTATTGTTGTTGTTGTTGTTGTTGCTGTTGTTGTTGTTGGGGAAGTAGGCCTAGAGATGTTAGGAATTTTACCGGGTTCGTTGAATTATTAGAAAGAAAATGCTATGAATGGGGGAGAGGAGGACACACCGCGCGCTGATTATTGACTCAGAAGGTATCAATTCTGCCTCCAAATGCAAAGGAACCGGCTTTGATTCCCGAGTCTCTTTGAGCGATATTGTGAGCAAATGAAACCGGCCCCTCTTACTGGCAAAGCACTCCAGTCATATAACTGTGTATATATAATAGGGCCATATTTGTAAAACATTCGACGGCACAGATATGTCCCGAGTTCTGGAGATGTGATTATGAACATAGAAGGATTCATTGGTATTGTCAAGGTAGATAGTGAGGGTATTGTATTCGTAACTGTTATCCGTATGTCATCACACGTAACTATGATATATCAACTCTTTAATAACGCGCTGAACTTTGAACGATCCACGTATTTATCAGCGTTTATTGGTGTCTTCAAGGTTTAATGATCTTTTTTCAGATAGTAGGTTCGCCTGTTTATCTTTAATAAGAATTTATATCGCAGTGATATCTGAAACAGTAGTCTAATAGATATCGCTTCTAAAGCCTGACCCGCGATCGCGGTGAAATTTATCATCATGCATAGCTCGGGATTGTTCCTCGTGTTTGATGTGCAGAAATAAGAATGGAAGTGCGAACTCTTTTGTGTGTGCGTGACGAGCAGGTGAAGGCCGTTATTGTATACATGATTATGCTAGTGGGCACTATAGAGGGGTTAAAAAAGAGTTTTCATCGAAATCACTTGTGTTTCAAACAATTTGGTGACGTATAGAGTAGGCTTACCGAAGTTTCTCTCTGTTGTCTATAGCCTATTTTCAATGACAGTTAACAAAACGATTTATGAGTATGTCTGCTGTCTTTCTGTAAAACATTGTGGATTGAGGTAATTCTCTCGGGTGAGGGTAATTATCGTATCACATTCAGTTACACCTTTTATAGTAATGTCAATTGTGTGTATATTTGTGTCATTTCCTTTCTGGCTTTCCCAAGAAAGTTACATTTGTTTGGTTTTATCATGGTACTGTAATATCTATCTTTATAATTATGATTGTTAGCATAGTATCTTGCAGTTTAGCCTTTGACTGCCAGGCGTGACTTTAACAATAATATTTAAATCTATAAAATCAGATAATCGGTCAATCGCAAATGTAGTTTTAAATCTATAAAATCAGATAATCAGTCAAACGCAAATGTAGTTTAAACTCTATTTTACATCTATTAGTCGAACAGAAGAATAAAGGGCATCGATTTCGGTAAAACATTACGATTTTATTATGATTTGAAAGAACTCTCATTAGAGATTGTTGAGGAAATAGGTGTGCAACCGGGCGTGTTTAAGGTTATGTCTGTCTACTGAGAGGTCGAAGAAGAGTATGGGTAAAAAAAAAATTGTATCATAATTATGTGGAATAGGTGATTGATATATCATTTCTTTCGGACTTGGTGAAATCCATAATGCTCTGCCATGCTTGAGGCGGCTTCTTTCTCTGGAATATGCACCACACACACACACACACCCATACACACACACGCACACACACATACACACACACGATAGATTAGTGGAATTTTTCTCACCAATCAATTTCACACCAAAATAGTAATAATAATAATGATGATAATAGAAGACATTTATAGAGCGCCTTTTCCACTGGATGCAAAGCGCTATGACATGTCATCCCTGGTCGCCATAGGAGATAAAATATATACAAAATACCAGGCAGTGACAGTATAAGTCCAGTGCACATAGAGGGACATAAAAATAAATAAGTCTTGAAGTTTTGTTTAAAATGATCGAGTGTGGGTGAAGATTTGAGAAGAGGAGGGAGCTTATTTTACAGCCTAGGAGCACAAGAAGAGAAAGCTGCATCTCCGGCTAGTTTTTTCGTGTGTGGTTGTGTAAAGATAACGGATGATGAAAGACGAGTGCGCCTAGAGTGAGAGTGTCGTACCAGACACTCCCTAATGTACTCTGGAGCTCTTTTGTTGACTACTTTGTAGACCAGCAGGAGAAGCTTGAAGGATATTCTTGCTTTGATTGGCAGCCAGTGGAGTTGACGTATAAGAGGAGTGGCATGAGAACGTGAACGAACATGGTACACTAGTCTAGAGGCAGCATTCTGAACTCTCTGTAAGCGATCCGCATCAGCCTGACTGATTCCGCCAAGAAGAGCATTACAGTAGTCAAGTAGCGATAAGACCAATGCACGGACTGCTGCGTGACAAGTAGAAGCATCAATAAATTTTCTGATCCTCCGCAGATTTCTGATGTAGTAGTTAGCTAACTTACAGATCTGTGAAACCTGCATGCTCATCTTTGCATCAGAGGAAAAGATAACTCCAAGATTGCGCACATGATCAGATGGAGAGATGAGAATTGTACCAAGAGCAAGTTTGATGTCCTGTACAAGCTTAAGATGGCGTTGGGAGGCGAGAACAAGAAACACTGTTTTCTCTTCATTGAGTTTCAGCTTGTTCAGAGTCATCCATTCCTGTACTTTACCCACACATCTGGACAGTGCATTCAGAGAGCTTAACACTGGAAGGGTCACTGGGGTCAAACTCAAGATAGATTTGCACGTCATCTGCATACATATGATACTTAACATTTTCAGTACGTAGAAGATTTCCAAGAGGACTGGTATACACGGTGAACAATAGGGGCCCAATTACAGATCCTTGTGGAATACCAACTACTGGAGTACACTCCCTAGACAAGTGACCAGACACGCAGACACGACTCCTTCTGTTTGTGAGGTAAGAAGCCATCCACTGTAGAGCTGAACCTTTGATACCAAAGGTGTTGTGTAAGCGATCGAGCAGAATTTCATGATCGATTGTATCGAACGCAGCTGACAGGTCAAGCATTACCAGCATAATCCCTTTCCTTTTGTCAATGCTGCGAAGGATATCATCTTGGACTTTGAGGAGGGCTGTCTCGCAGCTATGGTTACTCTTATAGGCCGACTGAAAGGACTCAGAGAGATGAGACTCGTCCATGTACTGAACAAGCTGAGATGTGACTACACGTTCGATGATCTTGGATCTGAACTCGATATTGGAAACTGGTCTGTAGTTCTTGAGAATGTCCTTGTCACATGAGGATTGCTTTATCACTGGAATCACAATACCTTGCTTCAGTGAGTCTGGAAAGGTTCCTGTTGATAGAGAGACATTTACCAAAGCAGTGAGCGAAGGAGCAAGAATCGGAAGATGCTTCTTCAGCAACCATGTAGGTAAAGGATCAAGACAGCAAATCTTAGAAGGACTCTTCATGATCATCCGTGTAAGTTCAATAGCAGTTACCTCAGAAAAATCAAATTCATGTTGAGTTTGCTGATCTGCGTACATGGGGTTCAAGACCAAATTGCTGCACTGGTTACTCAGGTCACAGCTAATATCTTTGACCTTATGAGCAAAGAAGGATGCAAACTCGTTACTCAAATCTACTGGTGAATCATGAGCTGGTAAAACAGTTTCCTTGCGGTTGAGGAGAGAATTAATGATTCCAAAAGCAGACTTAGGAGTGCAGTCTGAAAGCTTTTCCTTGAAGTATTCAGATTTAGCAGTGAGGAGAGCCTTCTTGACCTTGTCCTTTGCGTCGTGGTAAGACCTGAACTTTGCGCCATCTCCTTTCCGCCCTACGACGTTCCCGACGGGCAGAGGATATATCCTCATTGTACCACTGAGGATGACGTCTGCGTCTGAATGTCCGCACTGTAACTGGAGCATGATGATCAAGCACAATGGTCACAGCAGAGTTAAGAAGTCAACAAGTTTATCAACATCTCTACATTCATCAAGAGAAGCACCCTCATCGAGCAATGTACCAAGATCATTTGAAAAATTCTCATGGTTCATATCCTTGTACTCTCTGAAAGAGAGATTTTGACAAGATACCCGTGGCTTTGGTATGTTTAGATGAAGACAAATAACACAGTGATCAGATTCACCGTTGTTACAGACCTCAATATCATTCAGAATTGACTCATCTGATCTGGTGATCAAGGTGTCCAAAGTGTGACCGAGTCTATGAGTGGGTTGATTAATGTGCTGGACAAGATCACATGACTCCAAAGCAGAGTTGATTCTACTCACGTCAGCCTGACTTGGACGATCAAAATGAACATTTAGATCCCCACCTATTACCAACTTTCCTGGAAGCAGATTCAGTTCCTGGACAAAATCCTCAAACTCTGCAATGAATGTGGAAGTTTTAAATCCGTTCTTTGCTGACGGTGGAGGCCTGTAAATGATCACATAGTGCAATGTTCGGGAAATGTTAGACACAATAGCATATTCAAACGTAGAAACAGTAAGTACATGTAAAACATCCTTATTGTGTACACGTTTGAGTTCCTTCTTTGCAAGGATACCGATACCACCATGATGCCCTGGATCGATGGTTGCTGAACGAGATACATTGATGAAAGTGTACCCAGGTGGAGTCAATTCTCCTGTGACGACTGTATCCTCGGCAGGGAGCCACGTCTCAGTGAGAAACAGCACATCTATGTCCTTCTCAAGAACAAAGTCACACACAAAGTGACTCTTATTACAAACAGAGTGAGCATTCCAATATACTACCTTGAGAATATCTACATCAAAAGTTTTACAAGCTTGACTGCATTGGCTGACATGTTTGAATTCACGTCTATGCATGTGACAGCCAGCCCGCTTGCCTCTCGCATGGAATATGCCATTTTCTTTCAAGACATTGTAAGCTTCTACAGGAATTGTCCTGCTTGCATGACCTCCTAAAGAAAACAGCTGTGATCTGGTGTACTTAAAAGAGGTAGAAAGTCTTGGCTGAATAGCTCCGTTAATGCAGCAGTCTATTGACTGCAGATCACTACCCTCCATTTGCATGATAGTGTTCCATGTAATCTGGCTTCCACTGAGTGTCCATAGGCCTGTGCTGGAACATGTAGACATACAGAGCATAGACAGGGTAAACCAGGTCAAAATCTTGCTACTAAAATCCATGCTGGCAGAATGATGAAAAGTGCTGGAACTTGTCCTGGAGGATCACTGCACTGTACACTAGCACTGGTAAATGTAAAATACAAAACTCCATTATGGAAATGACACAAATGGGATGACATTCAGGGAGCAAACTTTGCTATGTGGCAGCAGGAATACAGCGCCCTCTAAAAAAAAGAAGAAGTTATATTTATAAGTTTAGGTTTTGTTGTTCATTTTATTGCAGGCCAATGTGTTGCTGCAAACTCCGAAACAGTTTTCTTTAATTCCTCATCCCTCAAGTGTGAACTGTTTAGGTATCCCTTCTTTGCCCCTTTAATTCGTTTCTGTCTTGTTACAATTGATATTCGTCCCGCGTTACTGTCCTCCTCGCTCAAGATGTTAAAAATGCTAGGAATTTCATGTGGTTTATTCATTTGTTTATGTGACCCTGCACCTGAAAACAAACAAAAAGTCGCCAGACATGAATTTTTAGTTAAGACCATATTCTGAAAGAGCAGACTTTAAGCTTTAAAAGGATGTATAACTCAAATCAAATGGACTCTCCAAACCTATCTAAATATTTGAAAGAAAGCACAAACTCAGGAAAAGTGTGAACTGAGAAAAGAGGCTCTGAAGTACAGTGTCCATTCAAGCGCTTAATCTTTACCAAACCGTACTGGCTGTGCGATGAATGGGACAAAAACAGGAAGTAAACCACCAGAGTAAAAACAGTGAAAAGATTATCAGATTAAAATGAAATTAAGTATGCCTCATTAACACATTCTGTCCATAATTAATGTCAACTTTCAAAGCAGTAGCACTATCCTTTCAAAAGTTATTAGAGTTGAAAGTGAAGAGTGTGTACAAGGTTTTTCAGAAATGAAAAAGGGATTCTAAAGACACACCTAATCACACTATTCTACCAAAAATGTTTGAGATAAACTGCTAATAAAACACACTTTCCTGCCCGTTTTATGATACCAAATTTTAGCATAATGTAAAAGAAGACCAGCTCTTTCAGAAAATATGAAAAAGTCAAGTTCGGCTAGGTTGACCCATTTCACTTATTTTCAGTCCTCACGCAAAATCAGTGTGTGCGACTTTATGTTCGTTTTGAGGTGCACGGTCACATATGTGTTTTGTTCCTTGAACTGAAACATTCCCACAAAGTGATGTAGGCTAAGTCAATACCCCCAGCCATCGATTCATGTCAAGCAGCTGCTTATGATCGCGGTCTCTCGTTTCTTGTATTTTTTTTTCTTTTACATGACTGCAAATTAAAAACAAAATTCCTATCCCATTACCTCAAATCCACCTTTTCTTTTTTGCTTTTCTCTTCTAAGTTATGGTAATTGTTATTACATAACGTCATTAATCAATACGGTATAGTAATCCCTTTGAATTGATTAAAGATTTGCTCAGAATGTGTATCGATATTCTTTTGTTGTGCGTAATTGCACAAGAAGAAATAAGAAGAAATAAACCTACATAAAATCAAATTAAGGAAAACCTGTCAGTTATCACACTTTGCCGATGTAATTATTCCTGTTATGCGAATTGCTTGTTTTAAACAAGCTCCTCCAACTGTATACCACGTACGATGAAGTATATGTGTGTGTTTTTTTTTTATTAATCCGTTACTGTATCTATTTTTGAATACTCTTTGTTTTTCTTTTCATGTGAAGTTTGTGCATTTCGTCGCAATCATAGTTACAAATGTAGAAAAAAAAAACCACACACACACACAAACAAATGAATAAACACACACGCATACGTACATCACTAGCACATGCTGCCAAACTTTTGACAGGACCATTTGCGTTCACCATTTAAAGGGGGTGAACAGTTCTGGTCGAGGTGAGGATTTAGCTTTTAACTTTTTGCGAGATATTCAGAAACCACTCTATGAGATGTCAAAGAGCATGCAGTTCTAAGGGGTATCAAAAGTTTATTCGATGAAAATCGGTTTTGAAATGGCTGAGTTATCCAAAAACAAGGTGAAACAAAGAGATCCCAATAAAGTTGTGGCATGTCGCCTTTTATTATTAGCACTTTTTTGATATCTCAGCCATTTGAAAACCAATCTTCATCAAACTAACGTTGAATCTTTCTTAAAATTACATGCTCTTTCATATTTCATAACAGGCTTTTTATTATCTAACTTAGGAATGTTCAAAACATGAATTCCCACCTCAACCAGTACTGTACAGTCCCTTTAACCCTTTAGTTACTGAAGTGACCAAAACCACCCGTCAGATTATTTCCTAACCTGCCTGAAATCACCACTCTGTTCTTTTATAGTTTCATGCTTTACTATTGTTTAAATTTTATGTAGAATATATGACTATGTAATTTAAATGACGTCATAAGCCAACAAACGAGTGCCAGAAATATATAGTTCTGTGACACACAAGTTTCTGTCTTAATAGGCTTTCAAATAAACACAACTTATAATAGACAACAATAAACTTGCAGTGGTCTATTTTGCATAATTTGAAAGTTGTCGAAATGAGAGTATCATTGCTGTGCCGTCCAGTTATCAATAGACCGTGTACGGACTCTTTAGTTGCTAAAGGGTTGAAAATAACTGTCCATCTTCACTTCCTCCTATCTGACCTGTTCCACTTCACCATATTGCCCTCCTAAAATCACATGAATACGGATTTCCTTTTTTTTTTCTTATCACCTCTATTAAACATTGACGCTGACACCATAATTGTAGAACAGCGACGACCCTTGTAATAAAGAAGGATGACATTTAATAGGGATAGTTACTGTTGATTAAAAATTTCCTTTTAGTCAAAAAATCACGCAAAGTAATCAATATCATTTTCATAAACTAGTTACAAGAAATTATTGACTGTATGGCTACAGACTGCCAAAGACAAAACATAATCTCGTGAACCGGTATTATAGTACGAAGTGCGTGCATATTAACTCTTTATGTGCCACGTTCGCACGCCCGACTCAGTCGACGGCGGCGTGCCAAAATAGCATTTTCGCATATTAAAAAAATAATAATAATAACGATCAAACCGCTCGATAAATCGCCAAATGCCATAGTGCAATCAAAGCTTTACTCGTTAATCCATTCCTGTCACCTATTGGCTTGAATTATATGTGGTGACTGATTATCAAGTGGTGTTCCCTACTGCACTTGCGAGTAAATCTTAAGTGTCTTTTACTGGTTTGTGTAAAAGTCGTGCCTGTATTGTAATCACAATCTGAAGTTTCTCTACGTGTTGCTGTCTCAGAATAATGTGGCACACAGAGGGTTTACACCATGGCACTTAAAGAGTAAATAGTGTGCAAGTCTCTTGACTATTTACCAATAATTCACGTTGTTTTCTGAGGATTGTTTGGCTTTGTATTACTGTTTAAGTATGGATTGCGAAAACATGTCGTTTCTGTTGGCAGTGACGGTATTGGCCACACAACCACCACATACCACATTAGAAAGCCGTCGTACTAGCGCGGGAGTCCTGTGCAGATTCAGCGCTGCCGGTATTCAAAGTGGTTGCTGGAGTTATAGTTTACTTTTGAATGCTTCGTTGAAGTGCCAAAGGGTTGAATCGGCGAGATACATGTTTATCAACCATCTCCGAAGGGTATGCAGCGTCATCAATGAAACACTTGACAAATCAGTGCTATCAATATACACATACATACACATAAACTATAATTATGTCGTTTGAGGTTTAAACATTGCGTAAATCTATGGCATACGACACCAAAGATGAATTGTGGTACAGTAGATACAGTCATCTTCTACATAGCAAAATAAAATGATGAAATGGTCGTAATGACGAATAAGATTTTTTTTTTTTTCAAATGAATGTCATTTGCAACGATTCAAAAACAAAGATACATGTATATGAAGAATTTCGTTAAATATTTTGGATTTCATGGTGATAAAAAGTGCTGACATATGAGCAGCGTAATCTGCTATTAGCTCAGCACTTTCTTTTGAATCGCCGCGTTAGATCCAAACTGACTCTGCTATGTCGTGCTTGCGCAGCAGTAATTGTTGGTATATTCACACACTTAAAAAAAATTGATAATAAGTATCGTAAATTTGAAATGAATACTTGATACGAGTGTCTTTTAAAAATCAACACTTAAACTCTGTATATCCATCTAGTTTGTTCTAGAAATCATCCAGAGATTTCATATAGCCCCCGCCCCTACATAAAAAGACATGCAGTCACTCTTAGAGCTAACAAAAAGAAAATGCATGAATGCGTCGAAACAAAAAGCGACTAAGGTAAGCTGGTTGTTACAATTTCTGAAAGACAATAAGACAATTCAAGCCTGACAAAATATCTCATCAATGTAACATCTCATCTGCATGTGTATGCTTGTTCTCTATAAAACATCAATATTTCATTGTTGATAGAAACCACACATAGATTATCCCTAAAACGTTGCATGTACGTGAAAGCATATGCGATAAAAACAAGCAGAGTATCCTGCACAGGTAATACTACACAATATCACAGTAAAACCAATCACTACATAGTTTATGAAGACGTCAAGTCTATATCTAAGATGTTTGCATGTATTGCAAGAATGTGTGAATACGTGCAGATAAAAACCCATAAGATTACACATGATTATAAGTATTTCATTCGACACGCTATAACAAATCTCCTGTTGCTCTCCCCTTTTGCCTATCTACAAGGATTTTTCGGCAGCGGGCAGTTCAATGATTGATATCATTCCGTTTCTAAAGGTAGTAGTGAGACAGCAGAAGAAAGAATGAGAGATTTAAAACACGAAGATTGCCTACTCTTGACTTTGTGCGTTTGTTTTTATCAGCGGTAACATATAGGAATAACATGGTGTCTTTTTAAATCGTTTACTTTTTTTTTTTCTTTCGGCGTCTCTTATTGGAAATGACACTATTCTTACATGCGTCACAGATTGATTATTGCTTCCGTTTGATTTTTCTTTTGCATACAACAGGCTTCATTTATAGCGATCGATGTGCCTATTATGTTCCTTCATACATTATAATAGTTCTGCTTGATGATTTCCCAATATGGTTCCTCATGGATTGAGATTATTATCATCATCATCATTTTCACTGATATTTTGCTGAATCGCTTGGATTAGGTTTACTTGTCCACTGATTTTCTGGATCACTTTGATTCGGTTGTTTCGGCTTGATTGGGATGACTTGCCTTCTGATATTTTTAATTGTCTGGATTGGGATTAACTTCCTTCCTATTTTCTGAAGGGGTTGGATCTGATAGCTTTGTCTCCGGCATTTTGCAATCGCTTCGATTGGTTTTTGTTTCATCTGGCTTCTTTGCTAATATAAGTCTTATAGTCAAATAGAGTGAAATGCTAACTATACAAATGACGAAGCTGTTGGAAACTGATATGTAAATCAAAACGACATCTGATATTCTCGATGAGTGAACAAAATCATCTTGGCATACGTGGGTAGGTGCGGTTATAAAATCTGGACAAGTGCTTCTTGTTGCTTCCTCGGAGGTAATCGCGGGGAGTGGAACGGTGGTGGTTGCAGGCACTTGAGAAGACTTCGTGCTATTGTGAGAAAAATCGTTACAATAATGTGACCTATGATCAATGTCAGTCGTAGTGCAAGTGAACTGGAAGATCTGCCGTCACGCATATCTCTTGTAAGAGGTGTGTTGAGTTTACCAACAATTCCGATTTCGGTGGAGCCGCCCGATTACGTTGGAAATATCGAATGAAACTGTTCAGGTTACCACTAGTTGCAGAGCATTCCAGGACCGCCCAATCACCGATGATCACGCGCAAGACCAAAGTCCGTTGTGGGAACGAACCTGCATGAAGCTTTTCCCGGAGGGCTTTGAACGGAAATGACGTAACCCTGCCTCTCATTCATGAGCTTTTCCATATTCTTGTAAACGTTGCAAATATATGTTCCCGAATCTGCTTCAGTTATGTTTAAGATAGTGCAAGTGAGGAATCGGTTATCTTTTATTTCAATCTCTTTCAATTGTAATCGACCCAGCTGGTTTGGGCTAAGGTTGCTTTGGAGAAGTGTATGGTCAGTGTAAAATGGCTTCTGGTGAGCTCGACCGAGTTCAAATTGTACGTTGGGAACGTTCTTTGTTTTGCAGGTGATTTCAGCGTTACTTCCCTTTAAAGGATAAATGTAGATGTATCCTTCAGTCCCTGTGAACAGCCCTAGCACACAGAGTACAAATCCACAAAAGATCGGATACATAGTGTACCGTTTGCATGTCAGATATATAATAACAAGTGTTGTTTCTTTGCAATCTGTATAAAACTCTTCCTTAATACGCAAAAACATCCAATATGAAAGTTTGCACCAACGCACCAAATACAACTATCAAGTGGAATGATTTGCTTCGGTTTCCAGAAGATTTATTTCGATGTTCGATTAATTGTCTGGGAGAGGAGATGATTATCTTTAATGACTCCGTCACTCTCGACGCATCGTTCTCATGCGGGATATGAGGTGCAGATTCCCTTGCTGGTTTCTTAGATTCCTTGCAAGCGTGAGGGTTTCTATTCTTCAGAAGATTCACAGAGCAGCATCCGATTCTTGAATCCGGCGGCAGCAAAAACAGAGCGTTGATCGATGATGCGGTGATGTTGTCCCAGATAGGGGTGTGAGCGATGCTATGTTGATGATTGCGGGAGTAACATATTACGTTCCCTGGAGGATAACCGGGTGTGGCGCGACATTCGAGGAAGACCCGGTCTTGCAGCAAATCACTGGATCTGTAACTGTTCTCAGCTTCCATCCAAGTACACTCTGCAGGTCCTGGGTAATAGTTCACTATAACCCTGTAACTGTAAGAACTTTCTATCGTTTTGTTGCAAAAAAAATGGCATGTGTACATCCCCGCGTCATCACGGGTTACACGGTGCAGTCTTAGACGGACAGTATACGGTGTAAGTGTATCGCTACTTCTTTGCTGAGGATGTAATGATGTTATCTGCGAGCTTTCCTTGGAGGAGGACCGGAACTCAACAGAATGCTCCCGGTTAAGGCACGTTCTATCATCAATATAGTTAAACTCTAGAGTGACACTCCGACCTTCTGTGACAATGACCTGCCTTGTGTACGCCGTGATCCCGTGATCCCCCAGGAAACAGGTAACTGCTGCCCAGAATACGAAAAATTTGATCATGGTGGTAGATAGAAAATATCATCGTTGTCTTTTTTGCAATATCATCCAGCTGAGGTGAAATGGGTGCAAGACAGTTCTTCAAAAGTCGGCATCCATATCTATTGTGGGAGCAAGATGTGTAAAATACAAATAGCAGACCAATATGTTATACATGCTTGAATATATTCAAAAAAAAAAAAATCAGTGTATGTAAGTTTTCATCAGTTTTACTGTCTTCAATCCACCAATGCAAACTGATGGAGTGCATCGTGTCCGTCACACAGTAATATAAGTCTACTACCACTACATAGATGACAAAGAAGGGCCACGTGTAAGTAGGAGAGTTTGCAGAAACATGTTGTTTCTTTCTTTAATAAAAAGTGGAATGAACGCCTTATTTCAGTTTCACTGAGCTCAGTTGCAGTTACCTTTGTCAGTAGCGTGGTAATTAGTGCAAAGAGTACCACCCTCGATTCACGAAGAATTCCTTTTATGACTATTGGTTCGTGTATTTGTTTTCACAGAATAAAGTGGAAAGGAGGCAGGGTGGGAAATGCACTAGGAAATGTTTTCTTTTTTCTTTAAGCAAACCAAACAAAACTATGATAGTTTAATGCTTTCAAGACATTTGTCAATTTATTACAATCGTGTCAGCCGTTACCACGTGCCAAAAGATATGCAAGTGTGTGTGCTATTTCTTGTACCCGTACTGCTTGCATTTCTTTTTTTGTTAGATTAACATTTCCATTCATTAACTAGAGGTTCCTATTATTTAAAAACGTATAACATACACTTGTGAATGACAATAAGTAATCAGGGAATAAAAAGGTTAAGTTGTAAGTCCACGTACATAGACGGAAGTTGTACCACAGATAGTAACAAAATGCACATAGTATGTCGTCAGATGTTCACTCACCTACATACACGGGTGAATCGGCTGCGCTGAAGCAACGAACTTCAGTGACTAATGTGTAACCTGTAATCATTAACTCACTAGACTTGCCAAATTTTGGTAGCAGGACTACGTGCAATATAATTGTAGGGACATTGTAATATACAGCGCAGACACAATCTCACGAGCGTTATCAGATATTTCATGATCAATGAACTTGTATGGTCGCTTTGAAGACGACGCTTAGGCAAACATGTTATGAACTCCGCAGACCTTTGACTTTGTTAAAATGTCAAAGTACATCAGTTCATTGCAGATTATATATTTTTATGAATTAATCAATAACTAAAGATAAACATTTCCGCGGAGTAATCCGTACGAGACAATACATGTCGGTATCTCTGACGAGCTGCCGCACACGTGATGGTCATTTCTTTCAGAGCAACTGTTTATTCCGGTGCAGTTACGTTTATCATGTGCTTATCTGTTACACAGGATGACGTGCCTAATCAAGTCTAGGAAGACAAAAAGAATACTCTTAAGCAAATTCCAAGTTCTTTGTAAATTTCTTTTTACTTTATCCTTCAGAATCATACGTTTGAATCAATTCGTCGTGCGCATGGCAGATTGTCATTACAGCGCTTCCTTGCGCCAGGTAGATTGTCGTTACAGTGTGGGAGTGCGCATAGCAGATTGTCGTTAGGGTGTGGGAGTGCGCATAGAGTTAACAACATTCTGCCATGCGCACGGAAGTGCGCTAACAACAATCTGCCATGCGCATGACGAATTATGCTGCCATCACATCAGGAGTAGATTTGCGAGGGAAAAGTCTTAATCACATTGTATTTTACATTTTGCTGTTGTTATCTTTTATTTTAAAATTGTTATGGATCCTGGTTTCATATTTGCTTTCACAATGAAGATTTTCAATATCCACTTGTAAAGCTGTCACTCCTTCTTCATTGTGAAAGCAAATATGAAACCAGGATCCATAACAATTTTAAAATAAAAGATAACAACAACAAAATGTAAAATACAATGTGATTAAGACTTTTCCCTCGCAAATCTACTCCTGATGTGATGGCAGCATAATTCGTCATGCGCAAATTTCAAAAAGGGGCAAATTTGGTGGCCCGCCTCGGGCCAAAAAAAATTTTTGAAAAGTATGTCAATAAATTCGTAACTTTTTGCGTCGGAAATTAGCAGTTAAATTTGTTCAAAGGATGGATGAAAAGGACTGAATGAATGCCTGAGAGTGAGTGTTGGCAAGTTTGTTGAAGTTTATTTATGAATAGATATGTCCAACTTCTAATTCTTACTATCATAAATCTTAAACATTTGACTCATTTAAAAAAAAGAACTTTTAATGTTTTTTATTGTTTTTTTTTTTTGGGGGGGGGGGGGGACACCAAAGTTTTCTCTCGGGCCACCAAAAATTTGAAATTTAGGATTTTGGTGGCCCCATCGGGCCACCAAACAAAAAAGTTAGTGTCGAGCCATGGGTATGGAGTAGTATAACATTTTGACGAGGCTTATCATAAAATTGTGTAGGAAATGTATTACACATAAAATGAAAATGCTTCAAGTGAATTTTAATTGGATAATCAACTAAGTAGTAAATATCAACCGACTATGATTTCGGTTTCCTCTTGAAAGAGTTTAGTAATGGTATAAGATGGGACAAGTTATATAAGAAGACAAGTAGGCCTATACTGAGATTCTTCTAGGGCGCATGTCTTTCTCATTCATTCGTATTGTATGTTAACTGGGAAAAGATCGATTTTTAAAAGAAAGCATTTTATTAAAGCGGATTTAAAGGCACTTGAGAGAGCTATCATGTTATAACTGTAGGTCATACATATTATGTTGGCGTACCCGAAACGTATGCACGTCCTCCATACTAAATATTATGATTTTAAAAGGTACATTTTAGTGCTTGTTGGAGCGTGCCGCGATTTTCCAAATTGTGCGAAGGGAATGATTATTCTTTGCATACATTATTCATCTACATTAGTAAGGCTTTATGTGCAGTGCTCTTAGGAAGAATTTTATAGTCAAAGATATGAGATACGATGGGCTCATGAGATTCCAGTGTTATCATTACACTCTTATGTGACCGCCAAGACAATTAATCTTCGGTGATTCCAAGAACTTTTATGTAAGTTTTTACACAAGCGGCCCATGCATGAAATGTTTCGTATAAGTAGTTAAATTCCTCTCCTCTCTCGCTCGAGTGTTGGTCAACTTTCAGTTTCCCATGTTTGCCTGTGTATTAATTCAAACACATGACAAAGGGTTTGACCATTAATCAATAAGTGTGTGCGGAGACACGGATCTTTAATATCTGAACCCTTGGCAATTTATAAATCTGCACCTGCATAAGATTTTTTTTTCCCGTACCATTAAAGATTGCTAAAAGGCCTTGCCACAACTTTCCGGGCAAGCTACGCGGGCTTGTTGCGAGTAGGGATGTGTGTTTGTGTGTGTGTGTGTGTGTGTGTTCTCTCTGCAACTATACTCACAACTGGGCATATTATACATCGGAATTGTGCTCATTGATTGTAGTGTAGTGATAGCTGCTTCTAACAAATTGTGACAAATTCTGAAACTCTCAGTAGTATAAAATGGATTACACACTTCCATCTTATCTTCCTCGAATACAGGATATGCGCTGAAATCTAGACGTGTCAATCATTTAAGATGATAAGGCAAAAATTCCAGAGGAACTGATTAGTTTATTTGTTTGCTTGTATGTTTTTTGTGTTTGTTTTGTTTGTTTTGTTTATGCTTTTGTTTGTTTGTTTGTTTTTTCCGTTGGAGTAAGTTTTTGTTTTCTCTTGATTTTTTTTTTCTTATACTTGTTATAAGATACAAATGTAAAAAATTAGCTCGCCAGTAATCGCAAGAGTTTACTCTCAAATATCTTGAAAGATATTAACAACTGTCGCTTAAAGGGTGTGTACAGTTCTGGTCGAGGTGAGGATTTAGCTTTTAACGTTTTGCGAGACATTCAGAAACCACTCTACGAGATGTCAAAGAGGGTATCAAAAGTTTACTCAGTGAAAATCGGTTTTGAAATGGCTGAGATATCCAAAAACAAGATGAAACAAAGAGATCCTAATAAAGTTGTGGCATGTCGCCTTTTATTATTAGCACTTTTTTGGATATCTCAGCCATTTGAAAACCAATTTTCATCAAATAAACGTTGAATCCTTCTTAAAATTACATGCTTTTTCATATTTCATAAGAGGCTTTTCATTATCTCACTTATAGGAATGTTCAAAACATGAATCCCCACCTCAACCAGTACTGTACAGTCCCTTTAAGGTTTATCATACAGTGAAGCAGTAATATGACATGCGACATACATGTACACGGATTAGCGCATGGATACGCTTTCAACTTGAATAACATAATTATGTTCATTTTTTTGTCATCGAATGAAAATGTGAAAAATAAAGAATGGTTCTTTCTATCCTCTGCTATATCAACCACTTTTAAAAAACTTATTCCTGGGAAATCGTCGGTGGTTCAGTTTTCTTTATATGAAGAGTTTGTTTGCAAAAACCAATAAGTCCATATTAGCCAAATGGAGATATTTGAGATTAAAGGTCAAGAAAAATAAAGAGAATAATAAGAAATTGTTTGCTTCTTTTGACCATAACTTCAAAAATGTACCTTTATATGTAGTGACCAATATATCATTTAAAAGGTATTATTTTGTACTTTATGACAGAGATCTTACTTAAAAATCTTCAAAAATGGACTTATCGGTTTTTGCAAACAAACTCTTCATATGTAAGAGACCTTCCGCCAAGATGTCAAAATGTTGTTGATTATTGGTACTTGCATTTCACTTTAATTTGATATGATTCAAGTTCATTTCTTATTCTAACTGTTCACATCCAAAGCAACACAACATTAGTACAACGAAAGAATGTCGTTTGCACAAGCCGGGGGAAGACAGGTTGGAGTGATACAACAAAATAAAAGGAAAGGAGTACAACATAGAAATCTACGTGACTGCAGTTGCACAAACATGCTATTCATCCACATTATTGAACATATATTTTGATCTTCATGAAATTAATGCGAATTCATGCGAAGTATGCCAGTTAAAATGTAAAGAATATTGAGGGAACCTTCATAAAAAGGCAAAGCTTGTGCAATTAGAAAATTCTCTTCCAGGAAAATGGAAGGCGAAAGCGGATTCCACCCCTTCGTAGAGATTTAGAAAACATATTTGTCTAAGTAAACATATAAACTATAAAGTAAACAAGTGGACCACACGATTCAAAAGAGAAAGGGAAAGAGGCCCTGTTGAAGCAGTAGGATGAAATGAAAAACACACTTCTGAATTTAGAATTTTACTGTCACGTACAGATGCATTCCTTTATCTAATATCTGTAGGAGAAGAAGCTTATTTCCCTCGTTCTCCAACGGACCACAGCACAGAGCAAAGAAATGACCATTTTCCCTATTTGACATTCAACCAGATGTATTTTCTGAATGAATGGGTTACCTCGACTTGTTTCTCGCCTTCCCCCACTTTTTTTATTCCTCCGCAACAAAGCGTCGCCGTAGGCGTTTTGTTTTCTTCATGATTTATTTCATTTTGTTAGCATAATGACATGTCTTCACAATTTACATGTGACAGTTATAGATTAAAAAAAGAAAAAAAAAACGACGTTTACTAATTTCATTTGATTTATTGCTTAATGCATGATCATTGTACATGTACAGCAATTGCTGATTTTGTACATTTGTTTATAAAGTTTTATCACAAAAGTGTATACGCGGTAGAAACTATAGTGATACAGAAGGGCTACAGTTTAAGCGTATGTTTATTTGATTGCAACCCTTATACCTATAATAGATTATACATACGATAATAAATTATACCTATGAAGAAATTCGCGCACAGATTGAATAAAAGAATGGAAAGAATTACGAAAAGGGGTGGTTCGACTGCTTGCAGTTCGCAAGAAATGTGCCGTTCTCTTAACAGGGATATCATGTGGATCACAGTTTAGCATAACGTGTTTTTTGTTTTTTTTTTTTCGCCCAGGTGCAAATGGAGAGTTTTCACTGCCAGGTGCTTTTTTATTATGTGTCTACAAACTATGTACAATGTATATACACGTGAAAAAAGCTTTTTGTGACCGTGCACCTCAAAACGAACATAAAGTCGCACAAACTGAATTTGCGTGAGGACTGAACATAAGTGAAATGGGTCAACCTAGCCGAACTTGATTTTTTTCATATTTTCTGAAAGAGCGGGTCTTCCTCTACATTATGCTAAAATTTTGGATCACAAAACGGACAGGAAAGTGTGCTTTTTAGCTGTTTTTCTGGAACATTAGTTGGCAGATATGATTAATTGTGTCTTTACAGTCCCGCTTTCATTTCTTAAAAACCTTGTACATACTCTTCACTTTCAAGTCCTATAACTTTTGAAAGGATGGCGCTACTGCTTTGAAAATTGGCATTGATTAAGGACAGAATGTGTTGATATGGCATTCTCAATTTCAATTTAATCTGATGATTCCTTCATTGCTGTTACTCCAGTGCTTTACATCCTGTTTTTGTCCCATCCATTGCACAGCCAGCACGGCTTGGTAACGAATAAGCGCTTGAATAGACACTGTACTTCAGAGCCTCTTTTCTCAGTTCACACTTTTCCTGAGTGTGCACCTTCTCCCCAATATCTAGAAAGGTTAATGTAGTCAATTTGATTTGAGTTATACATTATTTTAAAGCTAAAAGTCAGGTTTTTTTTTCAGAATAATCATGCTCCTAACTAAAATTTCATGTCTGGCGACTTTTTGTTTGTTTTGTGGTGCAGGGTGACATTTGAAAATTAAAAAAAAAAAAAAAAAAAGACTCAGTATCATTCGCATGCGATATTCCATCAATACCTCTGCTACAGAATTTCTCTGAGCTTTTCTTTTCCTTTCTTTAGTAGTCCATCGAATAGTCCATGATGTCCCCAATATCACATTTTTTTTTCACGCGATGCGTGTATATGTCTATGCTACGTAGCTCCTAGCCTCCTCATCAACTACAGCTACAACATCCAGTAGAATGCAATGCACCTACACAATGTAAAGTTACTGAAGATTTCCAGGTAGAAACTTTATTATGACGACTACCCCTCCCCCCCCTCCCCACCCGCCAAGGACTTTTCTTTTTTAGAATACCACATGCCTGACAGGTGTTTGATGTAAAACTGCAGCCTTTTTCACATATATATATATATATATATATATATATATGCATATGTATTATATTTCACTAATGATGCTTATTCTCATATGACATGGAAACCTTGGGAAAGCTAGTCTGTAATTAAAATAATTGATTCAACTCTGATTTGCATTTAGGGTTACCCTAATATGGAGTTCCAGTTCAAGCTCTAAGTTCCTACTCTTTGGGGAAGTGGCGGAGGCACCAGATTGTCCACTGGCTCTCTTATTCCGAGGAAACTGGCTTGACGTGGGTTTTTTGTTGTATCATCGCGCCTCTTTCTCCCGCACTCGACCACCAATTGGTTCATGTAAATGTTATTTCTCTCTGAAGTGGGAAGAGGCATGCCAACTTGTTGGAGACGAATTCCTGCATCCCAAGTGCTATCAATGGACCCTTCGCTGGACGTTCCAATGCTATCAGAGCTGTAATACATGGAGGAGGTAGAGAAAGGGAGATCGACGTCGTACGTGTGACTAGCACGAAAGGCAAACGTGACAGGTTGAGACAGAGGGGCATCAGGCTCTTCATAGATTGCTTCTTCAAAGACTTCAATATTGGATTGGTTGGTATGAGGTCCTGGGGGCAATCCGGTAAAGCCATCATCGTATACGCAATCCATTTTCGTGTTTGAGACTGGAGCCTTTGCAATGTTCCTACTATCTCGACGGTTTCGGTACATGAGCAATGTTATTAGTGATCCAAAAAATATGACGAATACTACAAGAACAGCAATTCCAACCACTATGCCTATCTGCCATACCGTCAGCATTGATCCTTTGACCTTTGAAGTTACAGTTTTTGCCCGTACCAGTATTGATATGGTGGCCCAAGACGTCGTCACAGTTTCTTCCGCAGGGTGGGTAGGCCTAGATACGATGTTGCTTGTGCTGTAAAACACTGATGAGGAGGAATCAGTGGTAAGTGGTAAAGCAGTTGAAGGAAAGATGGCAACTGTGTCAGCCTTAGGGTGACTGGAAGAATATCTAGCGAATATCTTAAGCGGAGATCCAGTCATATTTCGAAAATCAGATAAACTGACAGCTGAACGTGCGAGAGTTGTTGGGTCAGAATGATTATGTACTATTTGGGAAGTGGCGGTAGTGACGGCGGGTTTCCTTGATGTAGGTGCGTTTGCAGATTCAAAACCTTCAATCGTTAACGTTGCACTGCTTGCAGATGCTCCTGCAGAGTTTGAGGTTAAGCACGTGACGATTAACTCATCGAACACAGTCACTCTCTTACTTGCTGAACCAGGAATGAAAGAAATGTATGCGACATTGGTCCGAGAGTCACATCCACTCACCTGTCCTTCCGGATGGCAAGACCAGGTGAAGACAAAATCAAGTGGGAAACCCTGAGGTATGCACCTGAAGACAACGCTTCTCGATAATGGGAAAGAGATTTCTGCATGAGAAGGCGTCACAGTCACTGTAGGTTGTTGCATTACTTTTATTGGTCCAATCAAGCACTCGAGCCGTCTACTGGGAAACTCATATTCACTTGTTACGATGCACGTTATATTGTTCATATGCATCTCAGCTGAGACAACTACGTTCTTTTGGACTTTCCTCAGTAGGCCTTGCTGTGTAATTTGTGGGGACTGGAGCAATGGAATCATGGTGTCACTTGACGATGTGAATCCAAGGTCAGCAAAAGGGTTACCTTGACGAACTTCACACGTTAGAGGAAGCATATCGCCTTCATTGAAAAGCGGAAGACTTTGTGGCTGGCATGTCAAATCTGACTCGCCAGGAAAGTATAATACTTTAGGTTGGGCACTTCGAGAGACGTAACATTTCTTGCTCTGTGCTTCCTGGGTGTGGTAGGCGCATCTCAAAAAACGACGTCCTTTTTGCACGGCAATTAGCGTTATTGTACTTGTCATTATGCCACTTGCATCATCGAATGTCTCACGCTGGTCCGACACTGAGTCGGGCACAGGAGGACTCACTTGCCACGATAAGTCATCTGAGTTCTGGTTGAAGTTCCGAATGGAGCAGGTAAAAATCGCGTTTTCTCCTTCGCGTACCGCAGTATTTACGGGTTCTATGGCGAACATTCCTGCATAACCTCTGGTACAGAATGCTTTAGAACCATTAACAAAGACAAACGTGAACAGAGAAACAAGCAAAAAGACTCCAAGGTAATTCATCCTGCTGTCCTCAAGAACTCCAGATTGGCAATCAAAATATGTTGCGCAAACTGAGTTGCATTTATACAGTCTAACCCGACCACTGTAGAGGTAAAGACAACTACCATCCCCTTCTGCTGTTTCGTAAAGACTCGAAACAGAGAGAGTACCTGGTTGGTTGTCACGTGACCAACGACGACGTTTCCTTGTTGCTTACAAGTGGATACAGAGCTGACATTTGACCTGAGAGAGAAAGTTGTACTCTTCAAATATATTGGTACATGTATCTACTAGTGTGCTCCAGAAAAAAAAAAGGGAGCAAGTCTATGTAAATTTACAAAATACTATAAAAAGTAATGTTTCGTTAATTCCTCATATTCTTTTTTTTTTTTTCGGTAACTGCTCTCAGATTCAAACATTGCTGTAATGCAGTGGAGATTTCCCATTTCTTTGTTTTTTGTTTGTTCTTGTTTTTTTAACTGGACATTGTCTTCCAGCAAAAAAAAAAAACAAAAACAAAAACAAAACAAAACATTAACGTGTAAACTTATAGAATGTGATTATTAGCCAAACATTGTTGCTAACATATTGTTATTTTTTTTCAGCAGGAATCAATCATCTGTTATGTACCATAGGCTGTCTGGCGATCCAAATATAACGTCATACAGAAAAAAAAAAAATTTTTGTGTTGCTGCTGAATTGCTGCTCTTTAGTCTGTTCATGTTTAATGCCACGTTTACCAGAATGTCTGCGGAGCAGACAAAGAGATTTGTCATGATTGAGATGTATATCAAATTGTCTTGACACCATTACCTTTGAGTAACTTTTTGTTTGTTTCTTTTTAGTCACAATAATAATAAACTCTCTTACCTATGGGAAATCAGAGATATTTACTGCTTTAGAATTGCAATACGTCAAACAATTCAGCTACGTGCAAAATGTTCTGTATGGCAGTTCATAGCAGTGTTTTTTTTTTTTTCATGAATAACATCTGAGGAGTTGACACGTGATTCCGCATAGTCTTTCTCATACAAATTTGAGGTAACGACCTGATATAGTTACAGCATAAGAAGAGCTATTGGCCTGCGATAGGCAAAGACTGATTTGCAGTGTTCAATGAGTAATTGGAAAGAAATCGGAAAGGGCAATCACGTACCAAACTTCTAGCCTCCAAAGACCTTTGATATGTTTCTTTGATGAAAATTGGTTCTAAACTACGTGAAATAGTAAAATCTAGTGACAAATGTGTTCCTAATGAAAGATGTGACCCACCTTTATTAGGATTTCTTCGTGTTTAAATATCTCAGTCATTTCTAAAATATTTTTTCATCTATAAACTGTTAATTTCTCTTCCAGTTATATGTTATCTAAAATGTCGTATAGGTGGTTTCTAATTATCTCCCCCCCCCAAAAAAAAAAAAAAAAAAAAAAAAATCATAATAATAATTCTGATTCCCCACCTCGATCAATTCAATTCATTTATTCAATTCTTTTATTCCAACCAAACCTACCACAGAGTAAATCAGGAAGATATCATAGGCATACATTCAAATGTGCAAAGGATTCCTGATAGTTAGAGAGGAATTATACGGAGATAACCAAGAACGACAGCAAAGTATAAAGTTATTTGTAGAGGAAAAACGACAGTTTCAGAGGTCCAGCAACTCTACACTTTTTTGTGCTTCAATGAATCTCTAGCATTCTGCTGAAATATGCCAATATAACCATATACGATTTCCCACAGTATGGACGTGTGCAAAATGTTCAAGCAACTTTCAGTAAACTTTGTGATTTCTATTGCTCCTTAAAACTATTAAGATCCCTTTAAACCTTTGCGACCCCAACTTTTTATCACATTTCATACAATAATCAGCTTGGCTTTTCGGCAAGCACTAATCACGTACAAATATATATATATATATATATATATATATATATATATATATATATATATATATATATATATATATATATATATATTATATATATATATATATTTTTTTTTTTTTTGTGAAGGGTCAGGTCCATGTTATGAGAGGAAAAATAATCAAATCTAGTACAGCAAAAAGTCTGAAAATTGCTCAAAGTTTTTTACCAACTAGGAGACCTAAAAATGAAAAAAAAAAAACCCGAAATATGAAATATACACATCATACAAAAGAGCGTTTCTCGGATATCAAATCATTCCACTATCTTTCCATGGCCTGTATGCACGATCTGTTTGACCTCACAATTAATAGGCCTCTTCCTGTTTCCTCGCAAAATTGTTCTCGTTGAAGAGAACGGCAAGATTTGTGAAACAAGAGGTACAATAAATGTCAAGCGTACTGCTCATTACCGTACGTGCAGCGGCCGGGTGTGACAGTATACCATCAATTTAAGCAAACCTGAGTTGCAGATCTTCACCACAAAAATTATGTTTTACTATCCACATGTTATGTGTTGACGAAACAGTGATCTTATCAACAATAACATAAACAAGTTAAAGGCAAAATGTTGTCAAACCTTCACAAGACTCCCATTTGCATACAATTATATACACACACACTCAACTAAAAAGTAAGTTCCAACCTAGCAGTTTTGGATATAATCTAAAAAAAAAGTATTAAACCGATTTTCGTAATTCAAACGGGAATGGATAAGGAATTTTATTACTCATAACATGAATGGTATATCATTACCACCAGATATCATTATTGGGTGAAAAAAAATGCATTTTATGTCAAAATGCATTTAAAAAAGGTTGCACTTTAGTGATTTGCATTGACTTTTACACAAATTATCAAATAATCACTCATTATTCTGAACTTTTAAGCATGGTTTATTGCATATTTCTTAATCTCTTTTCATGAGCATAGAGTGAAGTATTATTGATATGTCCACCATTCGCTTCAATGACCAGCCGCCATCTCTTCCTTATACTGTTAACTAAAGTTTGTACTCGGCGCTGCTCATTGTTGGCCCATGCTCTCTGCAAGATGCGCTGAAATTCTTGCAGTGAAGTGTCATCTTTCACCTTCTTGCTCTCTTTCCCCTTCATGATATCCCAAAGATTCTCTATTGGATTATAGTCAGGCGATCTTGCAAGGCCACTCCATACGTTCAATGCTATTTCCCTCAACAAACTGATCTACAACTTTACTGCGATGAGGTCTACCATTGCCATCCATGAAAAATTTGCAGACGCGACCTGATGCAAAATGGCCATAAGCACATTAATGTGATCAACCCAAATTGGAATAAAAAAGCACATGGCTTCAACCAACGTTTCATATTGAACATGCCTATTGTTTAAAAAGTATGCATGACATCTGTTTTACAGGGAAGCAAATTGTACCTGAAGAAATTCCTGAGATTTACATAACAATTTAAAAAGGTCATTTGTTAACTTGCATATAACCTTAAGTGCAAAATTTTTTCCCATGCATTTTGACATAAAATGCATTTCTTCACACCAATTCTGATATCTGGGTTGCAATAGTTGCAATGATATGTCATTTATGTATTTATTTTTGGTTGAGAGGAAGAGGGAGAGAGATTATATATTATTTAAGATATCAAATTACAAAGAAAACAGTTTCTTCTTAATTTGGTTTCCATAATTTCACAACGAGATATTTTAGTATCTCTTTCGGGCTTGTCCCGAGCAAAGCACTGAGTTGAATTCTAACTAGGTGCTTCCTCGTTCTCTTATACCTCAAAAGGTACAACGTTTCAAAAAGTATGTCATGGGACCAAATAGCCGAAGTATTATTTTTAAAGCAAGGGGTATATCTTTTCAACTATTCACGTACGAAACTGATACTCTGAGACGGAGTACTGGCATTTTGCATGCGCAGACTGGCAAATTATATCTTTCGAAGTCCCCACCTGTTGAGGGGGCTGTTTCGATCAGTACTGCTGTGCAGATGCACTTTACCTCTGCTCATTTGGGAATAGACACAATGAAAAAACAAACAAACAAACATATGTATATAAGATATCGGAGCGTAATCTTCTGTTTCGTCAGTGAGACATTAGTTTGGAATAGAAGACAGGTCAAGATTTAAACCCCTTTCAGAAAAGATTGTTCACAAAATATGTTGTAATAATCTTACAATTTTTGTTTCCTTTTCTTTCTCTTTTTGAAATACATGTCAATTCATATTGCAACATTTGTCTTCTATTTGTCTTCTTGATATTACAAATCTGTGTGCTTTGTACATATAAGTTTTTGTTTGTTTGTTTATTTGTTTGTCTTTACGCCTTCCAACTCTTGGCACAAACTGTACACAATGATAGCATGATTATCATGATCGATTTATACATAAATGGAACCATAATAAAATATGCTCTTTCCATCAATAGCTACAATGTCTATGTCTACATTGGAGATTATAACAATTGAAAGCTTCGTTTAATTGTAACATCAGCTTGATATTTTCGATATCTGCGCAAAACATTGGGTTTTCAAAACAACGTATGTGATTTGCGAAGAAAGTGAGCTTGAAATGTTTCAGCTTCCAAGAAAAAGCAAGCTATATATCGTCGATGGTCATCCGAACAGTCGTATATACAATATTTGCGCATAAAAATGTAATTTATCGCCTTTGAAGTTCGTCCTTTAATAATCACCTTTGAAGTTAACCCATTTTTTTTTCCATTGCTATACTTTTAAGTCTGGCATTAGCAATCATTATTTTTGTACTACGTATACAAGTTCAATATTCCCACTCTAACGTGCCATGTATCCGTTGAATTGTATTGTTAGGAATTGTGGCATGGGATCCACATGTATGTATGCGTGTGTGTGTGTGTGTGTGAGAGAGAGAGAGTGTGTGTGCATTTGGGCTTTTAATTCAAAGTATGCATCTCTCTAGAGTAGAATCTACCTCCCGTGGAGCTGTAGAAGATTCCTATGTTGAATGTATACACAACGTTAAAATAAAGATAATGTGGATCAACATGGGACAGATGGGGTGGGGTGGTGATGAAATAGCACCAAAAGAACTTGAAGAGATGGTGTGCTCCCCCCCCACACACACACATACATTCAACGAAATTTCGAAATAGAATGACGTATTTCAATGTTGCTTACATAACTGCATCGCATATAATACACATGACGTTCATAAAGCAGTGTCAGTTTTGCATATGTGACCCTGCACCACAAAACACACAAGAAGTCGCCAGAGAAGGGTTTTAAATTAAGGGCAGATTCTAAAAGAGTAGACTCTAAGCTTTAAAACGATATAAAACCCAATTCAAATGGATTCTCATAACCTATACAAAATATTGGAAAGAAAGCACACCCTCGTGAAAAGTTTGAACTGAGAAAAGAGGCTCTGAAGTACAGTGTCTATTCAAGCGCTTTAATCTTTACTAAGCCGTGCTGGCTGTGCGATGAATGGGACAAAAAAACAGGAAGCAAACCACCGGAGTAACAACAATGAAAGGATTATCAAATGGAAATGAAATTAAGCATGCCTTATTAACACATTCTGTCCATAATTAATGCCAACTTTCAAAGCAGTAGCGTCATCCTTTCAAAAATTATTAGCGTGAAGAGTGTGTACAAGATTTCTCAGAAATGAAAATTGGACTCATCTAATCACACTGTTCTACCAAAAATATTCGAGATAAACTGCTTAAAAACACACTTCTCTGCCCGTTTTATGATCCCAAATTTTAGCATAATGTAGAAGATGACTTGCTCTTTCAGAAAATATGAAAAAGTCAAGATCGGCTAGGTTGACCGATTTCACCTATTTTTAGTCCTAACGCACAATCAGTGTGTGCGACTTTCTGTTAGTTGTGTGATGCACGGTCACATATGCATTTATCTATTCCACTTATTACTGAAAGGATACTGATTTTTCTTTTTCAAAGGTAAACAAAAATGAATATGACATCTTTTTAATATGCCTGGGGGAGGATGGGAAGAGATAATGGAAATTACTCTTGCCGTACAGATGCTACAGTACTTTCATATTCGCATATTAGAGTCCTGTTGTGACTTTTTGAGCGCTAAGTTGAGCCCTGCATTCTGATTAAAGATATCAGTTATTTAGACACTCACAGAGTTTGCATCTGATTGCATGCATATGAGAAAAATCATTACATTTTTTTTCCTTCAAGTCCTGAAAACAGCAATGAATCGGACAAAAAAAAAATACTTCTAGAGCTGATGCATATATTACATTTTGTATACTTTCCGTACACTGACCAGTTCGCATTGAAGTAATTGCATGTTGGTGAACAATCTTAACGATTTAGAATATAATCAACTTAAATCCATTACCCGGATTCCATTCCTGTATAGAGCTTTCGAATCAGTTAATTATATAGCTTTAATTGCGATTTGCTAGGAAATATTCCCAGCAAATTTTCCAATTCCAGGTGATAGAGCAGCCATTTTCTTTGTGTAAATTAGATGATCGATGTCGGTGACGTTTACTTGGGTACTGGATTTTTAAATGTATTTTTGTATATTTGTATAAACAAAGGGCTAATATATTAGGTAGAAGCAGTTGCAGCACTCTCGTTTCCAACTACAATTAAAGGAAAGTGAAGCTGGAACCCGTTAGGTAAAGACAGCCATTTTCTAGAGATCCCACTAGACCATCAAGTGACCCTGCATCACAAAACCAGCAAAAGGTCTCCAGACATGGATTTGTAATTAATTCAAGCCCTTAATCTTTACCGAGCCGTGCTAGCTGTGCGATGAATAGAACAAAATACATGATGTAAACCGCCGGAGTAACAGCAATGAAGGGAATATCAGATTAACTTGAAATTGAAGATGCTTTATCAACACATTCTGTGCATGATTAATTCTAACTTTCAAAGCAGTAGCACCATCCTTTCTAAAGTTATTAGAGTTGAACGTGAGGAATATGTACAGGTTTTTAAGAATAGGAAAGGGGACTATAAAGGCACACCCCTTATCATACCATTAAAAAAATCGTTCGAGATAAACTGCACTTTTTTGTTCACTTTATGATCGCAAATTTTAGCATAATGTAGAAGACTTGCTCTTTCAGAAAATATGACAAAGTCAAAGATTTGCTAGGTTTACCTATTTCCTTTTTTTTTCAATGCTCACACAAAATCAATGCGTGCGATTTTTTGTTCGTTTAGTCATGCACGGTCACATATACTATATTACACTATTTGTAGGTTCTAAGCTCCTACAAAATTTGGATCTGTATCCACAAATTAATCCTATCATCACAGCGAAAAGTACGAAAATACCTAAGGGTATGGACAAACCGATCTTCCAATTCGTACAATTGCAAGGCTCATCTTCAGGCTGTATAGCAATGTTCTGATCCGTTTGTGTAATACGAGGAACAAGCATAGTAGATTGAGCAATCGAATTGGCAGGAAATAAACATTCGTCATGTGTTGCTTTGTCACTTGCTTCGTAAAATGAGTCGTTGCAGGTCTCGTAAGTCACGTAGTGGTCATTCGATGAACAGCATGACACGGGGAGATCAGATCTAGCCAACATCCTTTGAGAGAGATGAGATCCGTTGTTGTTGTTTGCTCCTAAAAATGGTAAACCAATGGCGTCCTGGAAGCAAAATATAAAGGCCCGTGCCGTTGTACCTCTTGTGCATGTACAATTGACCTCTCTCCAGTGGGGCATAGGAAGCTCATTTACATAATGGGAAGAAAATAGGCACGAGGGATAGCCGGGACGTTTAACAACAATTACCTGGAACGTCGTCGTCTGATTAGTATTTGTATTTCCTTCATATACGTCACAGTTGTACGTTCCGGAATCTGTTGCTGCCACGTTCTTGATCGTAAACATTAAAATCACGTAACCGCCGGCAACAGTTTCATGTTTCTCATATGGGCATGTTTCGTTGCAAGGAAAGACAATCGATCCATTGTAATAGATAGGCTCACTCAGCGAGCGATAGATGGAAAAGAATACGTTAGGTGTGTTCCTGGCTTTGCACGGAAGCCCAAGGTCATTTCCTACATACGCTCTTCGAGTAATCCTACTGCAGTTCACATGATTGACAACGACCAAGAGCAGAAAAGTAGCACCTGCAATGGATGTCATCATATTTTTACCACATTACAGATCTTGTAGTGAGACAAGCCAGCAGGATGGACCAGGTTCGGCAGCATCCTGATCACGAGAACTCCTTCGCCAATTGTCTTACAAGTCATTTCACACCGAGAATGCACATTCAGCTTAAGACAAGTAATCCTGTTTGCTAGGATCCAGATCAACGAAATTGTCATGAGATCCCAACACTGGGTGCTCTACAGCGTAGTCCGAGTGTACCCAGACGCAAGTGTCCAGGGACGGACGGAGGATTCGTAAACTATGTTGTTGACTTTGTTTTCTGTGTGCTAGTGTAAGACAAATAAACAAAGAATTACAAGGAACTGTTAAGGTTAATGAGATTGCAGTAGAGGTGCGCTTGGATATCAATAACTAAAAATGCATTGATTAGGATTCTTGAGATACTCTTGATATAAGCACGGTGCTTGCTTACTTTTCAGTAGACCTAGTAAGGACATTTGAATCGCGTCGACTGATTTGTGGATTCGAGTGAGTATATTTTAAGTTCGAAGTTTTCGTTCTGTGCACCAATTTCTCTTTTTGAGGTTAGACTTTTTTTCAAACACTGTTTTGATTTTCACCAAGGAAGTGTCTTTGCTAAATCCTGCAGTATCGATAAGTAAAGCGGGGGGGGGGGGGGAGGGTGGTGGGTCAGTAGTCACGCAGCCGCTGATTGTACGTGACTTTCCCTGGCACATTTTCTGTTTACATATTTCTTTTTTGAGGGAATAAAAAAACTACCAAAGTGTCTAAAGCCCCGGTCACACCGCCAGAACTTTGCTGGAGCGTTCCTGGAGTGGTGAAAAAAAAAATTCATCACCGCTCGTTACCGTTCACCACCGTTTAACAGAAGTTGGTCTCCGTTAAGGCAACGCCGTATACGCTCGGCCACCGCTGATGGTCCCTCCTACCGCTCCGAAAGTTTTGAGCTGCACAAAATATTGCGAGAGGTGAGGAGCGGACAATTTTCCGCTCCGGCAAAGTTCACCACCGCTCCAACAACGCCCAGTCAAAGTTTGGCACCGCTAGACGCAAGTTCGTGGACGCTTGGGTCCGCTAGGCCAACGCAGAAATCTTGAACGCTGGACCATGTGGAGCCGGGAAATGTGCAAACGCCGGGAAATGTGCAAACGCCGGGAATTGTGCAAACGTCTCGCCGGGAAATGTGCAAACGCCGGGAAACGTGCAAACGTCTTGCCAGGAAATGTGCAAACGCCGGGAAATGTGCAAACGTCTCGCCGGGAAATGTGCAAATTTCATCAACGGGAAATGTGCAAACATGACGCCGGGAAATGTGCAAAATTCAATTTTGCCGGGAAATGTGCAAAACGTCGCCGGGAAATGTGCAAATCATTTACTTTAGCGATATTGTGTATCAAGATAGTAGATAAACTCCATATCAAAACTGCCCATGAACTTCCACCATTTAGATTTTCTTAATGAAATCCTTGACAGATTTTCAACAAAGTTGGCAGGTAGCACGATTATGGCAATGGGATCTCAATTTGTTTATATAGCAGCCACCCCCCCCCCCCCGAAAAAGGGGGGGGGGGGGGGCTCAATTAAGTCCCAGAACTACGGTATGATCGAAATTCTTCTTGTATTATATAACCAAATAAGAATGAGCTAGGATGGTTCTTTAACCCTAAAGGGGCCGGGCTTTTTTGGCTATGCTCAGACCGGGGGGGGGGGGGAGGGGATGGATTCCGCCCCCCCCCCCCATGAGATCTCGGCCATTAGTGGTGCGATAGCGATGAAATTTCGCATGCGTGAGACCCACGTCATAATCTACAAGATTGTGTCATAAGATTTTGTGAAACAATCAATTTCTAATTTTAATCAATTAATTATGCAAATTAAGCTCAAGATAATATTTTAGCCTAATTAAAAGCATTGAGAGTCTAATTTTTGATCTGTAAATCTGTTTTTGCATATTCAACAATTGTACCTCACAAAAACTGCCAAAATTCATTTCAATTCTTATTCATTTCATTGTTTTCAGAATTTCTTATGTATTTCGTTGTTTTTAAACTTTTGTTTTTTCTTCGTTTTTTCATTGGAAATTGTCACTGACCACTCTTCTACCATAATTAGCACAAAATTAATAAATGAAAGTGATTAATTGTAAAAATTATCAGGTTTTTATGACTTTCATGACAGAACATTGTTTTCCATAGGAAACGTACACAAAATCACAAAATTGTGCTAGTTTTGGGGCGACATTCCGTTAGAAAAATGGGCGTGGCTTCGCAAAAGTATGCGCGGACGTTGCAAATTTGGTCTCAAAAGTTGCGCGAGACTTGAACAAAGAAAATGAAGAAGCCTCGCGACGAGACCTTCTCGCGTTACAGATTTATAGCGCGAAACGTCGAGGGGGGGGGGGCTGATTCCGCCCCCCCCCCGCCCTTTTAGGGTTAAAGATATTGATGACAGGAGTTCACGTTTAATGGCAGATCCAGGGATGCAGGGCACGGGGCCATAAGTGGGGAGGAGTCTTCAAACTGAAGCCTCAGAGTCCCTAAACTAGTGCTATGAAGACATTAATGACTGAAATTGCATGTTTGATTATGACGGATTCAGGGGTGTCCGGATCGCGGGGGAAGGGGTGAGGGGAGGAGAGGGATTTTCTACATTGTCAGTATCTTCTTGAAAAGTCTAGGACAGATCTTCACGAAACTTGTCAGATAGCCTCATTACGGTGATATGATTTTATGAATTGAAATTGGCCCCCAATCCTCCCCCCCCCCCACCCCCGGCAGAAAAGGGGGGGGGGGAGTTGAAGCCTAGACAGAGTCTCTAAACTCTGGATTTTTAATAATCTTTTTCTGTCGCACAAAAAAAAAAAGAAGAAGATAGAGCTAAGTTAGTGCCTTGTATGACTGAAATTTCATGTTTGATTATGGCAGATCCAGGGGTGCCCTGATTGGGGGTGGGGGGAGGGGAAGTGATGGAGAGGAGAGGGATTGTACACATTTACTGCATCTTCTTGATAAATCCCAAGAAGGATTTTCACCAAACTTGGCAGATACCATCTTTACGGTGATATGTCCTTATATGGTAAACTGAGCTCCACCCCCTCCCACCGCCAGGGGGGGGGGGGGGGGGGAGGAGTTGAAGTTTTAGGTCCCTAAACTCTGGAATTTCTAATCTTCTTCTGTTGAACCGAAGAATATGGAACTACGTTATATGAAGACACTGCAGTTACTTGACGGGTCCATGTGCGCTGATAAGGGGTGTGAAGCGGATTTTCCACATTTTCTGCATAGTCTTGTAAGATATATGACGGATATTTGCCAAACTTGGCAGATAGTATATTTATGGTGATTCGGTCTTATTTTTTTTTTAAATTGAATCCCCCTCACCCCCCCCCCCCCCGACGAGGAGGGGGGGGGGGGTGAACCCTCAGAGTCCCTATTCTCTTGATTTTTTTTTTTTACTTCTGTCGAACCGAAAAAGTTAGTGCTGTAAAGACATTAATGACCGAAATCTCGTGTTTGATTATGGCGGGTCTAGGTGTGCTCTGATCGGGGGTAGGTGAGGATGAGGGGGAGGGGGTGCTGTTCGTTATTCCGAAGGTTCACTGTTCCGAAGGTACGTTATTCCAAAGGGTCGTTAATCCGAAATACGCAAAGTCCCTATACCCAGAGGTTCGTTAATCCGAAAATGAAAAAGGGTTCGTTAATCCGAAAATTTGTGGCGTTATTCCGAAGGTTCGTTAGTCCGAAGACTGGTTAATCCGTAAATGAAATTTGAAACAATGAACCTTCGGAAAAACGAATCTTAGGAATAAAGAGCCTTCGGACTAACGAACCTTCGGAATAACGAACTGTAACCAGGGGGAGGAGGGGGATTTTCACAATTTTCTCCATCTTCTTGAAAAATCTATGACGAATTTTCACCAAACTTGGCCATAGCATCTTTATAGTGATAGTACTGTAAATACAGTTAATGCATGATGTAGGCTCAAGTTTACAATGACAGATGAAGGAATGCCCAAAAAGGTGAGTGGGTAGGAAGGAGGCTTAATTTTCACATTTTTTGTCTTTTTCCTGAAAACTCAAGACGCATCCCTCGGATAATAAAATTATATATCAGCTTAAAAAAAAAAAACCCTTCTGTACAAAAATAATGGAGCTAACAGAGTGCTGGTGCCTGTTATCATAAGTTAATTCATGAATATTAATGTTAAGTGCGGCGGAGGCGGATTTGTCACATATTCAGCTTCTTCTTGAAACCCTTATATACTAGATATTTGCCAAGCTTGAAACGTAGCGTAGCGTATTTATCTGGTGATATGACCTCAATTTGTCTAAATGAGCACTGCCCCAACTCTAAAGTGGGAGGAGATGGAACCCCCCCCCATCTCCGCCCCTTGAACTTGAAAGGGACCAATACGAGGGGGGTGGGGTCGTTCGGGTGGAATTCAGAATTTTATTGAAAACCCCATACATATGGAAAAAAACGGAATACATACTTTTTAAAGAAATTTTCTATACAACCATGAGTAAAAGAACACAATCTTATCACATTTTTAGAAGGTAGATCTATACTTTGATGAAATTTCACTTCTGCTTACTAAATGACGTGGTGGCTACCCTGGTCTTATCCCTAGCTTTGGGGAAGGGGAACAACTTGGACTTGTTGCCCCTTCGAACAAAGTGGGATTCTATTACCCTAGAGATGCTACCTCTCACGTTCCGTGGAAATCCGTCAAAGATTTCTCAAGAGGATGCAAAATATGTGAAAATCCCCCCTCCTCCCCCTCAACCACCCCCCCCCCCCTTCCCGATAAAGACACCCCTCGATCCGTCACAATCAAACGTGAAATAAAATTTCAATGTCTTCATAGCACTAACTAAGCTCTCTTTTCCGGTTTGACAGAAGAAGATAAAAATTGAGTTTAGGGATGCCGAGGCTTCAACCACCCCCCTTAAGCAGTGTGTGTGTGTGTGTGTGTGTGTGTATGGGAGGGGGCTCATTTTAACAAATTAAGTGCATATCACCGTAAAGAGGCAATCTGCCAATTTTGGTGAAAATCTGTCGTAGATTTTTCAAGAAGATGCTGAAAATGTGGTAAATTCCTCTCTTTGCCCTCACCCCCTCGATCTGGAGACCCCTTGATCCGCGCCATAACCAAACACGAAATTTCATTCATTAACGCTGTGTCTTCATAACACTAACTTAGCTCTATCTTTATCGGTTTAACAGAAGAAGATTAAATTCCAGAGTTTAGGGACGTTGAAGCTTCAACCCCCCCCCCCCTTCGGCGGTGGGGGAAGGGGGGGGGGGGGGGCTCATTTGAACAAATTAAGATCATAATTATTACCATAATCTTGCTATCTGTCAAGTTTGGGGAAAATCCCTCATAGGTATTTCGAGAAGATGCTAAAAATGTCTAATATCCCCCGCCACCCATCACCCCCCCCCCGATCTGGGCACCCCTTGATCCGCCATAATCAAACATGAAATTTCATGCATTAATCACGTTAATGTCTTCTTAGCACTAACTTAGCTCTATCTTTTTTGGTTTGACAGAAGAAGATAAGAAAAAAATAAAAATCCAGATTTTTGGGATGTTAAAAGTGAAGCTTTAATTCCCCCTCCCCCCTTCGGCGATGGGGGGGGGGGCGCATTTTAACAAATCAAGATTATATTACCATAAATATGACTGTATTTCACAAGTTGGGTGAAAATCCGTCCTAGATTTTTCGAGAATGTGCTGAAAGTGTGGAAAATCCTCCTCCTCCCCCTCACCCCCGATCAGGACACTCCTGGGTCCGCCATAATCAAACACGAAATTTTAGTCATTAATGTCTTCATAGCACTAACTTAGCTCTTTCTTTTTCGGTTCGACAGATAAAGAAAAAAAAATTAAGCGTTTATACATGGTATAGGGACTCTGAGGCTTCAACTCCTCCCCCCCCCCCCTTCTTAGGACTGGTGTGTGTGTGTGTGGGAGGGGGGGGGGCTCATTTTGACAAATTACGATCATATTATCACCATTAAGATGTTATCTCCCAAATCTGGTGAAAAATCGTAGGGTTTGCAAGAAAATGCTGAAAATGTAATAAAAAAAATAGAAATGTCGCTATGGCGACTGATGCCTCCGCCATAATGCATGATTCTCCCAATAGGTGTATAGTACAATGTCTTCACAATGTGTGATGATAGTTTCACATAACTGGCAAAATATTGAAATGACAGGTTTGTCAGAAATATCTTGAATGTTCACGTTCCTTGAACTGGGTTTGCTATAATTGTCTAAGAGTGTAGGTACACATATTTAGGGAATTGAGAATTTTTACTTGACTCCTGACGGACCCATTTATAAGTTTATGCATTGAGTAATTTCCAAGGTATGAAAAAAGAATGTAATTACAGTACAAAATAGTTTTTTTTTTTTTTTTCTTGGGGGGGGGGGGGGGCATTGAAACCTGGCCCTTGACCCTTAACCTTTGACCTCTGACATTCTGGCCGGAAATTTCCCGGAAAATCTCCATTAGGTAATGCACATATATATTAAATTTTAAAACTAATAATGCAAGCATTGCATATACTAGTATATGAGGGAAATAGTAAAATTTTGAGGAGTTGACCTTCACCTTTGACCCCCTGACTATTGACCCACGACCCCTAAATTCCCTAGATAATCCCTGCCACTCAGTACATGCGTATGCACCAAGTTCCATGAAGATACATTGAACCATTTGTGAGAAAAGTGATATTGCAACATTTTCACCTCACCTTTGACCTTTTGACCTTTGACCTTATGACATGAAACTCTCTTTGGAGAATCTTTACGCAGTAGTACATGTCTACACTAAGTTTCAAGAAAATACCTTTGGGCATTGCACAGATATGGGGGAAATAGCAAGAATGTTTAGCATTTGACCTTGACCTTTTGACCTTTGACCTCTTGCCAATGTCACTAAGATCTACTCAACTAATTGTCTCATCATACATCATCCTTGGACCAAGTTTGGTGAAAGCTACTTCATCCAGTTTTGAGTTATCACGTAAACAGATAAATTTTAGGATTTGACCTTGATCTTTGACCTTTGACCTCTGTCCGATTTCACTAGAATACTTATCAAGTAATATTGCCCCATCATACATCATCCTCCGACAAAGTTTGGTGAAATTTGCTCTATCCAGTCTTGAGTTATCGCGTAAACGGATACAATTTCATGATTTGACCTTGACCTTTGACCTTAAGCCGATTTCACCCAAAATCTTATCAAATAATTGCCCCATCATACTTTATACTTGGACCAAGTTTGGTAAAATTCCAGTCAATATTACTCAAGTTACCGCGTAAACGAAAGCGGACGGACGTACGTGCGGACGGACGGACAACCCGAAAACATAATGCCTCCGCCGGTACCACTTCGTGGCGGAGGCATAAAAAGACAGATGGTCGCTAAGACAGGTGGTAAAGATGGTAATGGTTCGTGCGCAGCTTTGATTGAGAGTTTCTCTTCCATCTCTACGTAATATAGGTGAAATGAATGGTTTGCACATTTCCCGGCGACGTTTTGCACATTTCCCGGCAAAATTGAACATTTGCACATTTCCCGGCGTCACGTTTGCACATTTCCCGTTTATGAAATTTAGAGATTTGCACATTTCCCGGCAAGACGTTTGCACATTTCCCGGCGTTTGCACATTTCCCGGCGTTTGCACATTTCCCGGCTCCACAGACCACCGCTGCTTCGCCAGATTTGCCCGGGCGGTGATTAAACGTTGCAAAAACTTTGGTGGAGCGGCTGTAAGCGTTTTACGAGCGGACACGGGATAGCTTGAATGGTGTCGGGCGTTGAAGCAGCGATCCATTGAGGTGATGAACTTTGGTTTGGCGTTGGTATGGAGGTGTCGGAGCGGGACCAGAATTTGGCTATAAATACTGGGAGAAATGGACCAGGAGCCCATTTTGAATTGAGTTGCCGTTGAGTGCAGACCTCATTTATATCGAATTTGCTCAAATGCTGAAGGAAAATACATAACAGTATTTTTTCACAGTTGTCAAATATTTCTTGACACAACCAGCGAAACAAATGAAGAGTTTGTTTGCAAAAACCGATAAGTCCATTATTTGTCAAATGGAGATATTTGCGATTAAAGGTCAAGAAACATAAAGAGAATAATAAGAAAAAATTTGCTTCTTTTGACCATAACTTCAAAAATATACCTTTATATGTAGTGACCAATGTATCATTTAAAAGGTATTATTTTGTACTTTATGACAGAGACCGTACTTCAAAATCTTCAAAAATGGACTTATCGGTTTTTTGCAAACTAACTCTTCAAATATTTACCTAACTCCATTGGTTCAGCTGCCTGCTCATAATGATCTTCTTGGAGGCTGCTTCCTTTCCTTCTCCAGCCTTCCTCTTCTTTTGTCCACGTGGCATGATGAACTTCAATTATCGACTTCTATCAAAAATCTATCAGAACCTCTATCAAAACTGATCCGTTCAGCTCCGTAGTCAAAAGCGGTATGCCGCTAAACCAACGTCAAACCCCCGCCGAGCCAACGCCCGCATGCGCAGCACCCCGCTCTATCAACGCTCGCGTCACCGCTAAACCAACGCTCCCTACCGCTCGCTACCGTTAAACCAACGCTAAAGCAACGCCGGCTTCAGCGGTGCACCGCTAAGGCAACGCCCGTGTTTTCGATTTTTTTTTTTTCCCATTTTGTGCGCGGTGACGAGCGTTGTCGAAATTCGCCCCCCTCTCCCTACCGTTCAAGGAACGTTCCAACAAAGTTCGGGCGGTGTGACCGGACCTTAAAATAATCCAATACTGTAGCATGTCCTATGAAAGGGAGAATGTTACTATTACAATTGTGATGCCAAACAAATCAGTGATAACAGAAAGAAAAAAAAATAGCCTTTGGTGAATGAGACAAAAGGCGAAATCCATAAATCCATTAACTAATCAGGAACAAGCTTTCTGTAAATATGCATATTTCTGCATACTTATTGACAAAATGAAGGATCGGGCGATTCATGCCTGTCTGTTTTAAATGCTTCATGCGACATGCATATATACATAATATATATATATATATATGTGTGTGTGTGTGTGTGTGTGTGTATGTGTGTCTATGTGTGTGTGTGTCTGTGTGTGTGTCTGTGCCTGAAGGTTACCAAATGGCTGTGAAAATGGTAGGCCAACTTACCAGGCAGAATTCTCATTCCAGACTGGAGTTGAAAGGTGCATAGCTCCGATCTCTCAAATTTAGCATCAGTTGGCTTTTTAAAGCGGTGAAGTAAATTTGGTGCATTCCTCAAAGACAGAGCCTTGATAATTGGGAGGTTAAAAGTCACTTTCCTTCAAATAGTTAATGGACAGTTAGCAGGTATGGACTTTTCTAGAGAGTATTTCGGATATTAAAAACAAGTGCATAAAGTAAAAGAGCAGTCAGATTTTGAGGTGTTATGCACTTTTTTAAATTACCAATAGTATGATGGAATGAACGCAAGTAGAACGGCGACTCCAGTGATTGCATTCAGAGGGCTGCCGTCTCTGTGAGTTCCAGCTGAGCTGCGTGCTTGAGGCTCGATATTGTTAGACACTGGAGTAGCCTGCTCCTTTCCCCGACCTTCCTGTAAGTGCCTTCCACCTGTTACACTGTGTTCGTGTGTCGAGCTGGATTGATTTGGGGTTTCAACGAGTTTTGCCACTGATTCCTGGCAGTGACGCCTCGGCCTATTCTTAATGTCGTTAGCTGAACAGCAACCAACCGTCAAATTCTTCGGGACACAAAATAAAGAAGTTATTGTATCCCTACTACGACGTTCATCGAGTGGAAAGTATGCTGTATTTTGCGAATTACATGCTATATGTCCCACTGGGTTTCCCACTGTCGCATTGCACTCCAAAAAAGCATAAGATGAACTATTACTTAGAGATTCTACCCAGCTACACTGAGCTGATCCAGGAGGAAACTGCACATTTAAGTCGTAGAATTGGGACACATTTTGGTTCCCCGGTGAAGATATGCAAGTGAAGAAACAGTTGTACTTCCCACGATGGGCTAGGGATACCGGCGCCAAGGCGAGTGTCAGCTTTGTTGAAACTGAATCCTTCAAACTATGAACCCATTGATTATCTTGAAGACGTTTGATATGTTCCCCCTCCTTTACCTTCCCTTCGTGTATTTTGGAATTGTCATGGTAAAGCGTGTAATGAGCAATCCGGCACGATTTGTTGTAAGTGAAATGAAGTTCTTGCCGCAGCTCTACTGGTATGGAAATTTCAGTTGACACTGCTGCTGCAGTCGAAGCAAACACGCTCAAAAACAGGATAAGCCAAGAAATCATTTTTGCCTATTTTTAAGAGGTTCGTTCGAAATCCCATAAGTCATTCTGTCGGGAAGCCAGTCTGTGGGTAAAACCAAGAAAGTAACAAGGATGTGAAGAGAGGGTAATGCCATTTACGAAAACTCAGCTTCCAACGCCGAAATCAGATATTGAACATTCCCGGTTTCCTCACTATAATTATTGGAAATCATGATAAGTGATATAATCACTGTTATCGTGTTTTATTTCCACAACCATTATTTGAGATTCCCTCTTTTCAAAACTCCAACATGTGTGACTTGTATACTACTTTTATGCAAGATCATTCCATTTTATAGCTATGGCATATCAAAACTTCATTATTAAACTTGGCGTTAATATATCATTTAATTTCATTTATGTATAGACACTTTAATACAACTCTACTTTTTCTTGTGGCAAATGAGTTAATATAAAAAAAAAAAAAAACTCCCATCCGAATTCCAAATACCGTTAGTCAGAGCGTGTACATAGAACAAGTAAAAACACATTAATGCATCACCAGTACATTGTATAGTGAAACTTCAGTCGCGAAGTTATGAATCCCTTATTTGCCCCTTTTTAACTTTCCGTTTCATATTCCTTTTTGGATATTCGTTACTGGAATCAATGGTGACGGACTAACAGTGATCAATAAAGAAATATCTCAAACAACTGTGTACAAATCTGTAGATTTTTCATTAGTATAAGATGTGAACTAATGAATTTTCTAGGTTTATGGAAAATTGATGATCGCAAGAATGACTAATGCTATTTTCTTTAGAATGACGAGTGTCTTTTTTAAAGGGTGAAATAAAAAGGAAAGGATATTGAAACATGCAGGCATGCCCTAATATTCTCAAATGCTAAATAAAGAAAACGGCATAGAATATACGTACCTTACATTGTCTGTGGGACATTTAATTGAAACGAAACAGCAGAGAGATAGGAGTAATATCGTTGTGCTGCACCGACATGTGCACATGTATCGTACTCACGAACGTAAAGAGGTACTCATCGCAACAATTCCGTACTACACTGCTCGAAGCTCTTGTGGTATTGAATCATTTAATACTCATCCGCTTTGATGAGAAAATTCCCCGGCCGGAACCTTGACTAAGTCGTTGGTGTTGTCGTGATCTTTTTTTTTTTTTTCTTTTCCTTTCTTTTTTTTTTTTATTTGGGCAGGAGCCTGAAGTGTGCGTTTTCAATCCACTCCAATCTCTTCCGCTGTTTCTGTACTCACTTCCTTTCACCTTGTGGTATGTGGAAGAGAAAGAGCCGTTTGTTTTCAAGCGCATTGTTGAGATATTGGTCACTGGATAGTGCATTGTGAATACACATTCAGATACACACAGACACCTGACACGTTACTACGATATTTTGGTGTTGATTATTGATGCTATTTTGTAAACATGTCCGTTATACCGTTATGTAAGCCGAATTTAAGTTTCGAATTTTACCCCGAGGCCTCGATCTATGCCAAGCTGCTGCCTACGATTGCAGTCTCCTGTTTTTCTGTTATTACAATGTCCAGAAATGCACAATTCTAAAATCAGTTCAGTCAAATACCCCTTTTTATTTTCTTTATATAAGTATCGCTTCTTATAACATGACATATGTTGAATAAATAAACAATCATCATTTAGATAATTTACAACTGTTATTTTCACCACTTCCTTTTGAACTTTTTAAAGTGATTTTATTCTGTACGTCTTATACATCGAATACTGTCTTGTTCATAATGCGTTTATTTACTTTCGATTATTTTGTAAGACAGAGTATGCAGGGCATATGCGTCGTGTAATGATATCTTTTAAATGTATATATTCATTTTGATGTGTGATTCAACAAAGGGCAGAAATAAAACAAAACCAAACCAAACATGCACACGCTCTAACGCATACTGTGGGGAGTGTTCACTTTCATAAGCACTCATTTCCTGTCATTATGTGCTATTGTGTACGAAAAGAAAGTCTATGTGGTATTGTGATACATGAGAGCTTTCATTTAGTAGACGGATGTTCACATGGACGGCACGGAATTGTGCTTTGGAACTTTCGTTTCAATGCTTAGATTTTGTTTTCAACTTACCGTAACATTGCATAATGTTCTTAAAATAACACACACACACACACACACACACACAAACACACACACACACACACAAATAAAATAAGCTGACATAACTTCTCTAGAGAGAGTGCGATGTATCATGCAGAATAATATAAATGCCCTAAAAGACCCTGTACAAATCTTTAGATTGACCTAAAAATTTCTTGAGCTTCAGCTGTAAGGTCGCTAATTTGTATATTTGGCATGTTTAGCTGTCGACGAGCATACGAGTGAATATAACGTAACTTATAAGAAATTGTGTTTACTATCTTAATACCTCACAGAGGCACTATAGTTGCATCGACAAATTCTTTCTCAGCAAATGACGTAAAAACCGTCACCTTTCTTTTTTAAAATGTGGAAGGTATTACTTAAGATTGCAATTCTTGGAGGACATTTTGAAAATCTAAAAGCCTTCAAGTTTATGAAAATATTCGGATTCAGCGCCATTTAATGTGGATTAAATTCCACGTATGTTTTCATCTCTTCATCATCTACAAAGAAACATTCGGCAGCCATCTTGAAGAAAAGTATTCCTCAAAGGGTACGAACATATTGATTCTGATCCCAACGCGAAAGTGACATACGCGTTTACACTTTTCCGTTCAGTACAGGACTCCACGATCGCGAATTTAACCCCTCCCAAAATCGTCGGGAATTCCCGATTTATACTCCCACTAATTGATTGTTCATTCAATTGACGTAAGGCATTCATATTCCGGTGTTTTTTCTTATCTTTCTTTGTGTTTTTGTGTGTTTATTTGAAATCATGCGCACTTTGTAACGTACTTATGTTGACGCAGAGCTTTCTTGTATTAAAAAGTAGACATTGGAAAATAAATACTTGAATAGATGATTATATAAATAGACTCACCTCCTTCCATCCATAGAAAGTTGTATTTATCCGAAATATAATGTATATCAGTTACAAGGGACTGAATGTTTTCTTCAGAAAGTAGTGGAATATTGTGGATGACTCTCTTGATACTCTTTTACTATTAATCCACCACTGTAACTTCGCCAATTGCTGGATACACTTTCATACATCAGCGATGTTGACTCGTGGACCTAAGCAAGAATTCTCATATTCAAAAGTTTTGTAAAGGAGCCGTCAAATCTTACGTCGTAAAGATGTATCAAATGTCGATTATACTTACGTAGGGAATAAAGTCATGTATTTTTTTGTTTTTCTTTATTCGAGCTTTACAAGTGATGTTTCTTTCATTCATAAACGTAGCATAAATACATTTTTTTAACGTGTGGAGGAGCTAGTGATTTCTATGGTTCGAAGGGAAGAAATTACCAACACAGTCTTTCTTGTTTTTAATTTTTGTGCGCGATCTCCATCTCTCCCTTTTTCGTTCATTCTCTCTCTCCCTCTCCATCTTAAGGCATGTTGTATGTATATATTAGAGAGGAAGAGACAGACAGACAGAGAGACAGATGCATTCTGTTGCAGATTTAAAACACTTGGTATACATGTTTAACCCAAGTCGACAATAGCCCGGAAGTCGGACCGGAGATTCCGCTACTATCCTGTGCGCTTGTTGATATCAAAACACCGTATCTAGCAAACATTTATCCAGACCATGCTGTCATGGGATCTGGAACTAATACATCTTCTCCTGTAATCCAAATTGTTAAAGTAAGACGGGACGATGTGGCATAATGGATATGACTCCTCACTCAAACTCGGATGTCCCGAGATCGAATCCCGTCAAATGCTAACGTCCTTTGACAATTTGTTTTTACCCACAATATCCCTCTCAACCCAAGTTTATGAACGGGTATCTGGCAACGCTAGGACAATAGTAATGGTAGGCCCTCTGATAGAGCAGTTGCAACACTAAAGAGGCTAACCTTGGATAAAGAAGGCCACAATATCAATAACATAGTCATATACGTGCGTGCTTTGGTGTAGTGGTGAGTTGTTGGTGTAGGTAAACCAATGCGTGAACACACTAACATTTACAAATCAAACATCAATACCTACCTGCGAGCAAACGAATATCTATCTTACTCATTTATTTATCAAAATTACAATTTGAAGTTCAGTGCATAAGGTCTCGGCGGTGTCGAGCATGACATCATGTTTAGTCAGGTATACACTTTATAATATATCGAGACATACATTAAAGCCATTTCGATATTGTTAAAGAGAAAGGGTATATCAAAATTTCATATCAAGAAAATCCATATCAGGCCCCATGAATATGACTTACTCTCTATTGTGTTTTGACTGGAATATGTCATCAGCCACTGCCATGCACCTGGAGATTTAACTTCAGGAAGTTGAAAGCAAATTGCCGAACATGCACTAGGTCCATAGAATCGAGCTGTACATTTGCCGGACAACAAAATGAGTAAATATGACTAAAATCCTTCCCATGCCCCACTAAAAAATAATATTGTATCATTTCCCTGTCTTCAGCAGTATTGGTTCCTATAAGTTCTTCAAGCTGTTTCTTTTCTGAATTGTGACAATGTGTATGACTCTGATAGAGTGGATTCTTTTTAAGAATTCGATCAACACAATGGCGAAAAAAGCTTGCTTGGTTAGAATAAAAACATCTCGTCGCCGTTCGAAGCTGTATATTGTAAGCTCGACGTTTTGTTTTATTTCTTGTTTTATTTTTTTCAGGAGCCACAGCGAAATTGAAACCCATTACGTGTAATGATTGGCCGAAGAAAGCTTTCGAAACGGTAATGACCCACTTTCCAATTGTGACCGTGCACCTCAAAACAAACATTAAGTCGCACACACTGATTTTGCGTAAGGACTGAAAATAAGTGAAATTGGTCAACCTAGCCGAACTTGACTTTTTAATATTTTCTGAAGAGCAGGTCTTCTTTTACATTATGGTAAAATTTGGTATCATAAAACGGGCAGGAAAGTGTGTTTTTTAGCAGTTTATCTCGAACATTTTTGGTAGAATAGTGTGATTAGGTGTGTCTTCAGAATCCTTTTTTCATTTCTGAAAAACCTTGTCCACACTCTTCACTTTCAACTCTAATAACTTTTGAAAGGATAGGGCTACTGCTTTGAAAGTTGGCATCAATTATGAACAGAACGTGTTAATGAGGCATGCTCAATTTCAGTTTAATTTGATAATCCCTTCATTGTTGTTACTCTGGTGGTTTTCTTCCTATTTTTTGTCCCATTCATCGCACAGCCAGCACGGTTTGGTAAAGATTAAGCGCTTGAATAGACACTGTTCTTCAGAGTCTTTTTTCTCAGTTCACACTTTTCCTGAGTTTAAGCTTTCTTTCCAATATTCAGATAGGTTAGGAGAGTCCATTTGATTTGAGTTATACATCATTTTAAAGCTTAAAGTCTGTTCTTTCAGAATATGTGACCCTGCACCTCAAAACAAACAAAAAGTCGCCAGACATGGATTTTTAGTTAAGATTATATTCTGAAAGAGCAGACTTTAAGCTTTAAAATGATGTATAACTCAAATCAAATGGACTCTCCTAACCTATCTAAATATTGGAAGAAAGCACAAACACAGGAAAAGTGTGAACTGAGAAAAGAGGCTCTGAAGTACAGTGCATATTCAAGCGCTTAATCTTTACCAAACCGTGCTGGCTGTGCAATGAATGGGACAAAAAACAGGAAGTAAACCACCTGATTAACAACAATGAAAGGATTATCAAATTAAACTGAAATTAAGCATGCCTCGTTAACACATTCTGTCCATAATCAATACCAACTTTCAAAGCAGTAGCACTTTCCTTTCAAAAGTTATTTGAGTTGAAAGTGAAGAGTGTGGACAAGGCTTTTCAGAAATGAAAAAGGAATTCTAAAGACACACCTAATCACACTATTCTACCAAAAATGTTCGAGATAAACTGCTAAAAAAAAACACACTTTCCAGCCCGTTTTATGATACCAAATTTTAGCATAATGTGAAAGAAGACCTGCTCTTTCAAAAAATATGATAATGTCAAGTTCGGCTAGGTTGACCCATTTCACTTATTTTCAGTCCTCACGCAAAATCTGTGTGTGCGACTTTATGTTCGTTTTGAGGTGCACGGTCACATATGGTCTTAACTAAAAATTCATGTCTGGCGACTTTTTGTTTGTTTTGAGGTGCAGGGTCACAATTAATACCCCTTTCACGCCAGTCACTCGCGTGATCACCAGGAATCAAACTGGGGAAAGCTTGTTAGCAACAATGTTTATTTCATACCAGCTGATGAGCTGCCTCTTTAATTTCTATCGCCCGCTTATCTGCACTATAGTACGCAATAAAGCATAAGTTTATCCCTGCTTGAAAGAACACGGGTGTATAAACACAACGTGAAAGACAGTATGAACGCATTCTAAATAGAGTTTGAAATCGCTTCACTCTCTTTAATTCGAGGGTTTTAACATTGTGAACACATTGTGAATCATCAATTCAGTATGAAACAGAGTATTCACTATGTGAACTCTATGTGAAAATTATCTTTATACTGTTAAATTCGAACGTTTTTATAGCCGACTATGAAAACACGTTGTGACAACACCTTGGAAACTGGATTCTTTTCGGTAGATTTCCGGCAAAGTTGGTATGCTGATATTCACATTTCACTCGAGACTTTACTCGCGATACCTTTCATGTAGGAATTCGCTATGACACGAGTTTAACCAGGGACGGACCCAGAGTAACATTTCTGTAAAGTCATCCGGAATTTACCCAAGAGTTTAATGTTTTTGATGCTACGGTCTCACCGGGTAATGCCAGATGAAAATCGCCAAGCATGAATGGCATATGAGAGGAAGGTAAGTCAACACCCTCCGTTTACCCCATATACGAAATTTGGGTTTCGAACAAGCTTTATGGTCGCTTGAGGGTGGAGAACAAAGTATAAGTGTACATTTTTGTCAAATTTTTGTCAGCTTAAATACATTTGATTTTTAAGAGTCCAGTTCGATAACTTTTAATAATAAGACCTCAAGATTTTGGGAAGTTGCCATAAAAAGCTCTTATCCTAGAAAAAGAAAAATGATGATAATAACAAGGTTTATAATCTATAAGCCCTCACAGATCGAAATGATCTACCCATATAGCAATGCTGCGTTGGCCCAACGTTGGTCCAACCGCATACATGTACGTCGGGTCAACAACAGAAACGTGACGTCGCTCCGATGTCATTTTGGCCATTTTGGTCTAACGGCAAAAGCCTTATGTTGGGCCGACGTTGGTACAATGTCAGACCAACGTTGCACCAACCATCCTTCCACTTTGCATGATGCACTGGCCCAACGTTGGCCCAAGTACATGTGTGCATGTTGGCAGAACGTTATGCCTTTTTATGCCTTTCTTCTCTTGACACAAAATGAACACGATGATAGCATGATTACCATGATGTACAATGTATTTATGCATGAATGGAACCATAATAAAAGTTGTTCTTTTTATCAATAATTACAATGTCTATGTCTACATTTTACATTGTAACTATACAGCGTGTCCCAGAAAAAACGAAACCGGGTTTCCATGCACTTTTTTACTATCGAAATCATACATGTTTTTTTATGAGATATACATCAAAGTAAAGATAAACTTTTCTTCTTTCATTTGATATACAACTCAACGTTCATCGTTCATGCATGACTGAGTTAGAACAATGAACAGTGGTGCTACCAAATTTTCATTTGCACGCGCAAATGGTGACTTAAATTGCATTTTTCAGACTTTTAACGTAAAATTTTCGAAAAACAAAGTTTATTAGCCAAATATTCATATTTTCTTCTTTCATATGAGACCCTACGCGTCAAATATAAATAACGCATGCTTGAGAAAAAATAACATGAAAACATGCTTTATTTCGACCGATTCTATGGATAGTCGAAAAACGAGCATTCAGCTCTCCCGACTTAGCATTAGACAATAGGCTCATGAATCCACACATGGGGGGGGGGGGGGTTACAGAGAATGCTGTATGAGACGGAAAGCCCTTTGTTGTCATTTATTTAGAATAAGCTATGAGATGTAACCAATAATTGCAGACTAATGTCGTGAGTATTTTCAGGCTGCACGCAGTCCAATGGCTATGGAAAATCAACATTACAACGATGATACACATTTTGATGATTTTGTACCTCAAACTTATGTTACTGTTTTCATTTCTCTCCACATTTCCCTCACGCGTGGTTAGTCCTTCATCACTGACAGGGTTTTGAAGTTTTTGAAGGGGAGGTGAAGCAGAAAGAGAGAATGCATCACTTTATTTATCACTGAACATGCGCTCTTTCAAAGGTACTAGTGCAGGCTCAGGGCAGAAAGTCGTCTTATTTGGGGGGATTTGGGGGAGGCTTTCTCCCACACAACCTTCCCAAACATTTCTCTGATGAACACCCTTTGCTCTGTAGTTAGCTGCATGGTCAGGCAAGCTCATGATCATGTGCTAATTAACGACTCTATTTACAACCGAACCGTCTGAAACAATCCTTTTTACCCCTCCCTTCATGTTTGTGTAAATTCATTGAAGCATGAAGGCCATTGTTATCTGCCAAGTTGGGCATGTCGGGAAAGCTTACTGGCTCCTTATTTACTATCTATCTATCTATCTGGGTAAAATGGAAGCATATTTTCAAATTAAGTTTTCCCCGAGCAGGCGTTGATCATTTTTTATGCCTAGGGCATCAACTGAAAGGAAAAAGAATGGATATTAACGCTAAGATTTTATTTTTTGCAAAAGATTGCTGAAAAAGTCTGAAAACTTCATCCGAAGTCGCTATTTCCTCGTGGAAATGAAAATATAGTAGCATTACTGTCTATTGTTCTAACTCAGTCATGCACGAATTTTGAACAATGAATTGTGCATCTAATGAAAGAAGAAAAGTTTATCTTACCATTGATGTATATTTCATAAAGAAAATGTATGATTTCGACAGTAAAAAAGTGCATTGAAACCCGGTTTCGTTTTTTCTGGGACACGCTGTAGAAAACTTCGTGATGTTGTTACATGATCTTGATATTTTTTTGACTGACTTTACGATATCTATGCAATACATTGGGTTCGTAAACAACGCAATATGATTGCAAAGCAAGTGAGTTTGAATTCTTTGGGGGTCAATCCTACACTGTTACTGTGGATCAGTGATTTTTTAAGAAATAGGTTTCAGTCAGCTCTTGTATCAGGTGTCATGTCCGATGCTATGATAAGTCAGGTGGGGTCTCCTCAAGGGTGTGATTTGTCCCCAGTTCTGGTCATACTGTATACCAACGATTGTCAGTCCTGTTGAAGCACTATTTCTTTCTTTTTTAAATACGCTGATGACACAGCCATTGTTGGTCTTATCAATAAGGATAATGAAGAAGAGTATAGGAACCCATTGGATACGTTTGTGGAATGGTGTGATGAAAACGGTCTCAGACTGAATGAAAGTAGGACGAAAGAAATGGTTATAGATTTCAGGAAAAATAAACAGAATATTTCTTCAGTGGTAATTCATGGAGTGGATATTCAGTTGATAGTTATAAGTATCTGTGTATGGTGATTGTTGACAGCAAGCTAACTTGGGAGGAACACTACACCGGACTGGTCAGTAACTGTGCACAAAGAATGTATTTCCTAAGGAAATTGAGATCATTCCATGCTGATACCACCATTTTACATTTGTTCTACTCATCAGTAGTGGAGGGTATTTTGGTGTTCGGACGTGTGGTCTGGTATAACAGTCTTAGGAAAGGGAAAACTGCTCAAATCACAAAGGCACTGAAACAAGCAAGAAAATTTACTGGTGTGCAATATGAATGGGATGACATCTACAGACAGAGAATTATTAGGAAAGTTGAGTATATTGTCTCAAACGTAAATCACCCCCTGTCTGAGAATTATGTGCACATGAGGAGTGGGAGAAGACTACAGTCTTCCAGGGGCAGAACAAGTAGGTTTTAGATTTTTGTGTGTGTGTCATTTTTAATAAGAACCTCTAATATGTACAAATGAATGGAAGGATCAGTGATGTATATTTTCTGTGGGGTTATCTCATCCAACAACATGTGGATAGCCTAGGACATTATGACAGTTATTAAGTATCTGGGTATATTGATTGTGAGTAAGTTAATTGGGATGAATATTGCACCGGACTGGTCAGTATTACTAGTGTGCACAAAGAATGTATTTCTGAGGGAAATTGATAGCACCATTTTACATTTGTGACCCGCCAGAACAAAAGGATCCGAAAGTCGGGGGAGGACAATATTCTGAAAATGGCATGACATTATTCCCTTACTCTTCTACTTTAATTTCATATATAGCACAACTAATAAAAGTATTCGGTTGCACAGATATCTGTGATTTTATCAGCGCATGTCAAGTGGCTGAGGAAATTAGAATTTCGAGAAAAACGCCATCAAAGTTTCCCTTCCGACGCTATCATGATCAAGGGGAGGCGAGACCGTTTCCACCGCTTGACAATAGTCATGCTCCCATCGACCTCCGCGATGTTCATTCAAGATTAGCCGTCAGTGGCCTACGCACGACCAATCAGTAATCAGGATGCCAAGCACTGACCAATTAGTTCACTCCCTCGTTGCTAAGGGCGGAGTCTAGCTGCGGCGCTAAATCCAAATCTTCGGACACGTTTCTGTTACGTTGAAAGTCGGAAAATCATGGCCCAGAAAAATACTAATATCTTGCTTTTCCTGTGATCATTTAGTTTCGAAATTTCGGTCGATGATAGACAAAACATTAGACTACAACATTATGCCAAAAACAGAAATCCGGTTGTTTTGACCAATTTTGATGATGTGACTTCAAACTCGATTTCCTCGGCTCAGCCGCCAGTGACTTTAGGATCCTTTTGTTGTAGCGGGTCATATTTGTTGTACTCCTCAGTAGTGGAGAGTATTTTGGTGTTCGGACGTGTGGTCTGGTATAACAGTCTTAGGAAAGGGAAAACTGCTCAAATCACAAGGGCACTGAAGCAAGCAAGAAAAATTACTGGTTTGCAATATCAATGGGATGACATCTGCAGACAGAGAATGAATTGGGAAAGTTGATTGTATTGTTTAATGTGAAAATCGCCCCTTGTTTGAGAATTATATGTAAATGAGGAATGGGAGATTATAGTCTTCCAGAGGCAGAAAAAGCAGGTTTTTTATATATTCATTTGCGGGTTTCATTTCTGTTAACAATTTTGATATGCATCTTAAAGAAAGGATCAGTAATGTACATGTTTTGTAGGGTGTTTTTTTTTTATTTTATCCTACAACATGAGGTCAGACAAGGATACATGTATTATGATTAATCTCTTATATATAACCCTGCACCTCAAAACAAACAAAAAGTCGCCAGACATGAATTTTTAGTTAAGACCATATTCTGAAAGAGCATACTTTAAGCTAAAAAAAAAGATGTATAACTCAAATCATATGGACTCTCCTAACCTATCTAAATATTGGAAAGAAAGCACAAACTCAGGAAAAGTGTGAACTGAAAAAAGAGACTTTAAAGTACAGTGTCTATTTAAGCGCTTAATCTTTACCAAACGGTGCTGGCTGTGCGGTGAACGGGACAAAAAAAAAAAAAGGAAGTAAACCACCACAGTAACAACAATGAAGGGATTATAAGATTAAACTGAAATTAAGCATGCCTCATTTACACATTCTGTTCATAATCAATGCCAACTTTCAAAGCAGTAGCACTATCCTTTCAAAACTTATTAGCAATGAAAGTGAAGAGTGTGGACAAGGTTTTTCAGATATGAAAAGGGGATTCTAATGACACACCTAATCACACTATTCTACCAAAAATGTTTGAGATAAACTGCTAAAAAAAACACACTTTCCTGCCCGTTTTATGATACCAAATTTTAGCATAATGTAAAAGAAGACCCGCTCTTTCAGAAAATATGAAAAAGTCAGGTTCGGCTAGGTTGACCCATTTCACTTATTTTCAGTTCTCACGCAAAATCAGTGTGTGCGACTTTATGTTCGTTTTGAGGTGCACGGTCACATATTATGTTCTTGTCACTTTTGCTGACCAATGTTTTCAGTTGAGCAGCAGTACTGTTTCTTTTCGGAAATATGTTGATGACGCAGCTAGAGTTGGTTGGTTATATGAATTTGGGAGTACAGAAATTAATTAGAATTGTTTGTTGAATGGTGAGATGTATTCAGTGTATAGGATCAGTATATGTTTCTGTGGGGGTGTTCTCATCCAACAACATTTCGACAGCATAGGACATTGTATTTCAATGTATATTACAACTGCTGTTATATAACATTATAATGTCTGGACAGATGTGAAAAAACAGCAGGTGCAATACTGTATGTCATGGTTGTATATTTTGTTACTGAGTGTTAAGTTTCTCTGTTTTACTTTATACACTATCGATAAATGGCGTGCGTTGTTATTTTCTGTACTCTTTCTGAAATGTGTGTTTTATATACGTGTAGCTATGTACATTGTATGCCAGTGGAATAAAAAAAAATCATTTTATAGACAATACATGAATGAATGAATGAATGAATGAATGAATGAATGAATGAATGCACTACCGCTACGTCATGAAATGCTGAACACTTAGTGATGAGTGCCACAAATCAGTGATGACCATTTGTAGACCTGATCAGCATAATATACTACATACATCCGATTCCACTTCGTTGATCCAAAACGATGGAAATCATTTTAATTTCATTTTATCGTAAAGGCACTCAATCGTGGCGAGTGGTTTGTGCGGCACGGAGACGAACGCAACACGCTGCCTCCCCCTATTCTGTATTAATATAGTGACCCCCGAATGAGAATAGTGCTGGCTCAATGGGTCAGCGAACAACACGCTAGACTGCAAGAGCTCTGTGCTGCAAATCTCCTAACCCAAAATGGCTGTCCGAGCGAGCCACGAGAGCTTCCGAATTGACGCACACTCTCAGTGCGCATGCGCATGAAGAGAGGCCAAAAGAGACACGCGTCTTCTGGCCTCTCTCCTCCAATCACCGCAGCTCGCGGTGACAATGTGTGTGTATGATGCGTACACACACACGCACACACACACACACGTTTCTCAATGGCAGCATTGTCCCACACGTAAATGGATATAGCACCGAGTCTGGCATTGCGCAATTGCATGCACAAACTTCGGTCGTTCGGAGTTTACGTACCATGAGGGATGACGATCGGCTGCCTATAAGTACTTACATTAATTGTAAGAATGTAGAATAGATAATTATAAACATGTGAGAAAGTGAATAATTTATATCAAGATAATATAATTTACAATCCCCCCAAAAGAAGAAAAATATGGTGTTGCACTTCATACAATTTCTCTGAGGGTCTAGTTATAAATAGGGGGAAGATAGTCAGTTGACCTCTTCCAATAAAGTTCTCGTTTTCTTGTCCAAACTTATTACCTGGGGCGGAGATCATGTCATAAAAACGGTAAGCAGGCACAAACTTGTGTCCTTTAATAGCGGCTAGTGTTTCGCAATAAGGTGACATCCACACTTACAAGATCATATATTCAAATTGAGGATAAAAGGAAATAGTTGAGTATACAGGTTATTGATGATGCGAAATCAGAGCTACCAAGTCTCAGGCATTGTGAGTGAGACTCAAGCGTTTCGGATCTGTCTCACGATCTCACGCATGACACCCATTTTTCTCACGCATTGTGAGCATAAAGGAGTAAAATGAGAGCTGCAATTAAAGGCATATTTACCTTTTGTATTTCAAAATAAGTAAAAAATAGTCACTTAAGTATGGACCAGCTAAAAATTGAAAAAGCTCCCTACCGTGGTAGGGCGGACACCCCTCCCCCTTCAACGCCCTCCCCCTGCTCAGTCGCATCGCTCCCTCGCTCACGCACATGCGCGCGCACCGAGATGCTGATTCATGAAAATCTCACTCATAAAAAAATATCTGAACTTCGCATCTATGCGAAATCTGTACAACAATGTAATAGATATAACATGTGATAAATAAATGAGAGTTGATAACAGATATACGAGTGAAATGTTATTTGTTTACGGTAAACACCAAAACAAAGTCGTTAGAAATGGAGGGGAATGCTAAAAGCTGCGGGTCTTGGGGTATGCAGTCCCGTGATAAGAAAAAAAAAATAAAAACTTAAAAACTATCAAAAAGCTTGGCAAATTACATATGAAGAAAGGACGCATAATCATGTTACCGTGCACCGCAAAATCAACAAGTCACACTAAACTATTTAACGCAAGATTTAAAAAAGTGAGAAAAAAAAGAAGAAAGACAGTAGGTTGTTCCAGTAAATCCCTGGCTTTTTATAGTCTCTGAAACAGTTTTTTTTTTCTTCTTCTTTATCATTCTTTAGGTTGGGGACATAAACCAAATATGGAATTGTCGTTTTTAGCAGTCTCTTTTTATAGAACACTATTCCGAAGAATTATTTGATTAGGTATGTCTTTCAGGTCACTTTCAGTTCAGTTCTTTCGCACACTGTTCACTTTCAATTCTAATATTGAAACGATGACTGTACTGCTTTGCAAGTTGGTAGTCATGAATAGACCCTGTATACCATCTTGTCTTAGATCACACCTTTCTAGAGCGTGTGCCCCTTTCCAGTACTTGAATTGGGATTTCATATGATTTGAGCTATAAATCATTTTAAAGAAAGGAAACATTTTCATAGAATGTGTGAGGTAATCAAGTGCGTTAGCAAGATCACCTCTCAATATCTGTCACAACGCTTTGCAAAGCCCTCAAACACAATGGGTACTAGGTCAAAGTCAAATGCATCTCGATCTGAGGGTGGTTGTCAAAATTTGAATAATTTTGGCAAACGCACTACTCAGTACGTAGGGACTAAAGAGTGGAGTATCCTCAGACCAGGGCAAAGATAATTGAATTCACTCCATCCCTGTATTCCGAACATCAATGAGATGACGCACACCTGTACTGTAAAGCGATCACTGTGTTTAGTCTTGGTCTTATAGCAGACTTTTTTGGTCTATGTTTGTTAAGCCGTCCACATTTACTTTATCAAACTTTCTGAGTGCCTTCCCATTTTCGTCCCTCCTTCATTTTATCTCATTCTTTTCTTGTACTGTTTTTTTTCTTTCTTCCTTCTTCTTCTGCAATTTAATTCTTCTTTTTCTGCGTACTCCGCAAATATAATGCTATGAATGTGTATGATGATTCGAGTGATCTTAAGGGAGTAAGACATCCGACAATATCATTAATTTTCATTCATTATGCACTGTCTTTTAACGTACATTTTGATTTACTTGACTCTATTGAAAATAATATATAACAATGTTAAAAATGCTTGTGTGATATAATGTAAGTTTTAATGATGCATTATTGATTATATTCAAATACAATATTTAACTTAATGTTATCACTGCACAATTATGTCCCAAATCCATGTGTGTTTTTTTGTTGCAGTTATATATGTAAATATTTGTATTTTGATCTTGTGTATTGGATTTGTTTATGTTTGTACCCATTTGCAGAACCCCTTATTGAAATCAGTTTTATTACAGACGAGGCTAACCTGAGTAATACGACTGGAAATGACTAACTAAATAAAGAGATAAATAAATACATTATAAAACTTCTAGTAGTTCTTTCAGAATTTATCCTTGCGATTTTTTGTTGGTGTGGTGAGTCAAATTTTGAGATATTTGCAGATGAAGGAAGATGAGTTTCTCAAATTCAGCTCAGGGTTCCTGATACAAAGATTACCTTTTTATTCATGAATCTAATTTATATGAAACCTACTCCAAACCAAAAGCACTTTATGTCGATTTAGAAGAAGGAATATTACCACGAGGTGTATAATTCTTTATTTTTTCATGAGAGACGTTTATCTACTTTAACCAAACCGAAAGTTCTTAGTAGCATACAACCACTGGAAGGGAAATTTGACTCTATAAAGTCATAAACTGTCAAAGTATAAGTATAAGTAGCATTATAATTGTCATCATGATGATTAACACGTGGCGTTCATTTGTATTGGTAGAGATTAATGGTAAATATATTAATGAAATGCAACGTGTCATATTCTTTCATGACTTTTAGCAAGCTAGCTGGGCTGTAATTAAAAAATAAATATGTGACTTATTTTGGCCTCTCACTATATTCAATATACAAATGAATATTGGATATAGTGAGAAGTCAAAACTTTTAAGCAGAAAATAATTATTTACTAATTACAGCCCAGCTAGCTTGCTGAAAGTCATGCGAAAATATGACACGTTGATATGCTTTATTATATTATTATTATTATCATTATCATTGTTCTTATTACTACTATTTATTCGGCTTTCAGTCACAAGTATCATATTACATTCTTCGAAATCGAAACATACACTGGAGTGGTAAGGGTGCACCAGGTTGGGCAGCCCGGGTCTGGAATGAACCAACTAAATGACTTGGGCCCTCAGGCCATCCTCCCCAACCCACCTGGCGCACCAAAACCAGTCGGTTTACAATGTTAAAAAAATACAAATTTCATTAAGAGGCATACACAAACAATACAAACAAAAACAAACAAAAAACAACTGTTTCTTTGAAATTGTCGATTTAAGATATGTGTAACTACCAATCTTTCTTATTTACAAATATCAGATCATTTTCTACATTAAAAAATAGCAAAAAAATATAATACATTGCAAATATGTGTGTCAGCTCTTAAATGGCTGCCGACATCAAAACCTAACTGTATGTAAAAATGCATACAGTTAATGAACAATGTATAAATTTGAAATTTCCATGTAAACCATATCCCCTTACAGCATTTCATTTCAACTTTATTATATTTGGACAGTTGACAAAACAGAACTGCGAGAGAGAGAGAGAGAGAGAGAGAGAAAGAGGGAGAAAGAGAGAAAGATAGAGAGAAAAAGATAAATTCATAGATAACTAAAACTATCAGTCAATGTGAGTAACACCCCTACCTAACACCAATGGAGCCAGCTCAACCAGTAACAATCATCTGCTTTGCTCAATGTTTATAATCATACAAACATGTAGGTGTGGTAGTCATATTTATATTAATGTATCTGTTACTGTTCGTGTATTATGTATATACATGTATAGTATTATAGTAAGTTAATCTAAAGGGGTAATAAGAAAATGTTAATGAAACTTAGCTGTCAAATCGACATGCACTGAGGTGAATGAGATTTTGCCGTAACGTGTGAATACAATTGACCCTGGAATAAATTCTGATGAGCTTTCAGGGGGACCGCAATGAGAATAGGATCTGAGAGTTAAAAAAAAAAAAAAAATCTAACAAGATTTTATTGTGGAACTGAAAATAAATCAAGTGTCAGAAGAGAACCCAGCAGCTGAGAGGAACTCTGCGAATGCAATGGATTGATAGCAAAAACAAGGACACACTGCCAGACTCAAGGCCGCGGCTTTGCGTATATTCTTGTCATGCCCGTAAAAGCTACACTGTTACACACTGCAATGATCACGATTATGCCCAAATTTTAGTCGGTGATAATGACCTAAAAGCCAATTCAGCTCTTTATAAGCTATGATCTTTTTTCTATTAACTGCAAATACAATGATAACGACAACAGTTTTACTGATATTTCGATACTTGTTACTACACTTTTAAACAGTAATTCAGAATGATATCATCTAAATCCACAACACACGCCCAACGAGAAGTTAATTTTAGCTATTCCTTTGTCTGGTAATGCATTTAATGGGTATACTCTAGTGCGCTGATGAGCTCACCAGTGTAGCTAATGTATCTTCAATAAGCACGAAAAGTTATTGTCAGCGATTCTGTTTATGTGTGTGTATGTGTATGTGTATGTGAGAGAGAGAGAGAGAGAGAGAGAGAGAGAGGGGGGGGGGAGTGTGTGTGTGAGTGCGTGTGTGTGTATTTCATGTAGGCCCTATTTCACGTAAACTTCGCACAGAGTGATGAGACTGCTAAAAAATCACATCAAGTGCACACAACCCCTAAACACACTTCGAGTGCACTCTACCCCTAAACACACATCACGTGCAGTCTACCCCTATTCACACCACAAATGTACAACATGACAAAGTGTTCAATACTCGTTGGGACAATACAAATACACTCTGGGTGTACCAAAAAAAAAGTTTCAATAGTTGTCATATTTTGTTTTCTTTCTCCCAACATTACTCAGCGTGCTTTGTATCTGGTGCAGTCTGGCGTGAAGCTACAATGCTAACGGTATGCTCTGCGCCATAGAATACGCCATGGAATTCCAACATGAAGAAGAGAATAGCAAACGAGCAAACAGGTACGGACTGTACGGTAATAGACTTGGAGTAAAGTAGCGCGTTCAGTACCAAACACTGTATCTATGAAAGAGACCCGCCTGTCTGGAAAAAGGAGCAGTGCATGGATGTGCTCGGCTACCATCCCATACAGAAAATTTCTATCGCCCATTCAAGATAATTGCGATAACTGTGATCACTTTGACGTGCTTATGGTTTGACACTTCGGCACATAGCTATATTTACGCGTGTCTTTTATTTTTGTATTGAAATATTTGAACTGTCTAAGCCCTGGTCATGGATAACAGATATTACCTCTTCCTGGTAATAGCATTCGCAACTTCTGTGCTACGTTGTCTCGCTGCGGAAGGTAAGTTTATGAGGTATTGGACATGAGGTTATATTAAATTAATGTCGCGTCCCACCCTTTTATCAATAATATCCCTAAAATGTGCAGAGCCAATCAAGATATCACAAACAAATAAGAAGAAAAAGTGTATGTTATTTTTCGTACGCGGAAATCAATAGTTAATTGGTTTCAATGGATCAGTTTAGTGAATAATGTCAATGGCAATCGGATGTATCTTTTCAATAATTCATAGCAACCTTCAGGTTTCATTTCAGGTCGATACCAAGATAACTGGGGGAGCGAACCCCCCCCCCCCCCCAATTCCTCTTGGACCATGCATGGTCCACCAAAACGTTATTGTATTTCTTCATGACTGTAAGTATATTAATCTATTTTGTGTTTTCTTTCCGTTTCTTCTTTTGTTTTCTTGTAAATAAAGCTAGATTACGAACGTATCTTGTACTTTGTTATACTCTAAAAATTCCAGACATTAAACACAGGGTGCATCATTTTGTTAAATCAAAACCACTCAATGTCTACATCATTGCTTTGGGAGGGACATTTGTGCAGTTGTTCGATAACAGCGCTTTTATATTACATTATAAGATAATTTAAATAGAACATGGGGAATTTAGTAAACAGTAGCCTTTTGTCAAGGCCATCATATTGAAACGTTGCGCTCATCTGCTCCGCACGCCCCGCGCGAACTCGTTTAGCATTGGAAGGGAACATCGAACTTAGCGCTCTTTGATGAATTGACTGTCATTATGTGAAGCAAGTTTGAAACTTTAAAATGCTTTCCTAACAACTCTTTAGAGCAAAGATTTGCATTATGGCATTACATTATCCATGTTTTCATCTTCCCTATTGAGATTTCGAAAGTTTCGAGGATCGGTGTATAGTCGAAGCCTCGTCAAATTTTTCAAGAGTATAGTACATGTATCAGTTTTCCTAGTGCGGATTTTGAAACTAAATGTCTTAAGCTTGAGATTCATGCTCCGATGGTTTCCTACTCGCCACTAGAAAACGGTTGCAATTTTCGGATCTTTCCTGGCATCAGCTCGGGTGAGCTAAATAAGTGTCTTGCCCGTCTTTACCTGAGGACCATATCATCTTAACTTTTTGACCGTATTATAAATCTCAAGACCATCCATGGGTTTTAGATCAGTTACCAAAATGTGCAGATTGTCCAAAATGTGCAGGCAAATCCACTTTTAACTGCACGTTTTGGTAACAGTTGGTCCCGTCAGGTATAGGTGCACTATCGGCACATTTTGGTAAATTACCAAAATGTGCCGATTTACCAATATGTGCCGTAACATACGGCCATGCCCCTCCGAGACCATATCAGCGGTCGCTTAACTACACCTTAGAAACGTCCACTATTTATGATCCCCTCCCCGCCAATAAATAAAGAAAAATAAAAGTCGTAACAATGGCCTCCCCATCAATACCAACGCCTGCTGAAGGAAGTTCAGACCTTCAGAAAGATAACAAAAGTTAACAAAACCCACGTTATTTGAAATAACATGTCAATTTAGGATACCACACTTCCCGCTTTGGGATTCTTAAGGAATATTGGAATACAAGCCATAATCAACTGCTGTCGTCGCGAATTCTATTTTACTTTATTATATGCCTTCATGTGTGCATGAATCTATCATTGAAAGAAATCAGCGCACAATGTACAGAGGAATTGACGTTGTTCTTGTTTTGGACCTTGTTCAGCTTAGTCTGTACCACGCAAATGTGCATTCAGGCATTGATGGCATCGTGTGATATTTCTATTGGGCTTTGTTTAACCCTGTACCACGCGAATCATGCACTTATGCAGTGGAAACTCCTGACTGAACTTCGAACCTCGCACATCTTGTGACAAAAGAAAAAAAAATCGTAATACTGAATAATTGCGGAAATGTAAAAATCACTGGAAATTGTTAGAAATTGCAGTTTGAAGCATGCAATGTTAACACTAACGTATAAGTACACAACAGGGGATTGGTTTTCGGGAGGAAATCGTGATGACTTGTATCCTGATAGGAGCATGTTATTTATCTTTTTCTCTTTACATTATAAAACTTCAACATGGCTTTTTTTTTTTCATTCCTAATTCAGTTTAATTTCACAGAATTATCTATTTCTTATTTTATTTCTTATATACTACAAAGGTATAAAATGACATGACAATACAAGCGAAATAAATGCACAATATACACAATTACAGAAAAAAGTTGCAAAACTGTAAATAAATTGTATCAAGGAAAAGTTATTTATAAATACACGTACACACACACACATGTATATGGGTCAGAATTTTGAACGGTGTACAATTGAGCCAAAACAAGGCAAAATTTAAAAAGTAGGAAATTCTCCAAATCATTCAGCTTACCTGAAAGAGTATAACTCAAGCTTTAATATGAACCCAATTATACTAGGATTTTCCCAGAGGAACAAGTTTGTATTCACCGCTGAAGTTTACCATGTCCAGAGCAACGACGTCCGTAAGGAATAGTACTGCACATACATTTGAATACCATTTAACATAGTTTCCAAAGATCTGATTCAGTTCAAAATCCTAACGAAATATCTTAAGGGACATGTGTACGTGATTGCAGAATATTAAGCTTGTACTCTTAACCTGTACGTTATGGTAGACAACTGATGATTTAACTAAATTCGTCATTTCTGTAAAAATATTGCTCTTCCGCTAAACACTTTCTCCACTTTACGCGCATTTTACAGAAACTCTATATTTTCACCTCTTATTTCACTATCCTATACTTTAATCCTCACTCCCAAATAATAATATACCTTTTTAAGATGTATCTCATCTGGGCAGTCTCTATAATCCAACAAACATAGCATAGTTTTCATCACGGAGGTTCGCATGTAGCTCACGGACGTTCGGAACAAACAAGATATTGAACAATGCAGCTCTCTTGAGTTGGAAACGCATTCTACTCACAACAAACAGCAATTTCATGTCGAGAACAAACTCCTCTGCAAAATCCTGAATAGATATTACCAATTCTCAATTATATAAGCTTGTTTATCTTCTCACACTGAGGAATCAAAGAAAACAATTTTTCCATCTCTCGTAAATGAACGTACAAACGTACGTGTAATCTCAGTGACGTAGTCCATCCTTGAGAACGAAAATATTTATCAAAATTTCGCTATCATGAAGTAAATATTCAGGTCCTAAACTTCAATAAAGTCTACAATGCAAAATTTGCTTTTTATATAACGAACATGGTCACAGCTAAAATTATGACAAAGAATTAATATAGAAAAACAATAGAAATGTGCTCCGTTATAGAAATACGAAGTTTAGCTGGGGAGGGCAAACGAATACGTTAGGAAAAAATCCCTCTGTGTTTGCTCCTTGTGTTACACACTGTTACCGAGAAAAAATTGTGTTATTATATTAGGCAGAAATGATAACAGGTTCGATACTGCGAAGTTTCGTCATAACAAGACACAATAAGTCCATATATCTTGGATGGATGTTTGTGACTTCGATATTACACAATATGGTTTGTTATAACAAACCTTTTGTAGCGCGTCATTTCGGAGGCTCGTCATTCATACAGTTTGTCAATACGAAAATTGATAGAGTTCGTATAATCATGAAGCTTTTTTATTCGGTAAATGATAGGAATCTCCGAAGGTTAACCGAAAGGCTTATTAATTGGAACATGAAAACTTATGTTCGCTTATCCAAATGTGTAGAAACAAGTTAACAACTAAAATCCTTCAATTTCAAAACATCATAATAACCGTTTTCACCTAATCGAATATCAGACCCATTCCACTTTTAGAAGAACAGTCCTAAAAATAATGATCCTTAATATCTATTTTTCGAAGAACGTTTCTAATAACAAACCTCCTGAATTAACTACATTTTTTTTTTTCATTTTGGAATAACAAACCTTTGGACATCGGAGTGACGAATCTTTGGAAGAGCGAACGTATCAAAGTGCAACCTTAAACCTATTCTTAATCATTACTTTTTTAACATGTGTTTCCAAAGTAAGCACAAAAGCACAAACAAACTGACGATCTCTCTGTCTCTTAAATGTAAAATGAAAAAAAAAAAAATCTTGGAAAAAATTACAAATGAATATTGCTTTTCATTGATGAGTATAAAACAACACCATGCGATGATAAGCGGAGGATTTGTGTGTTTTCATCAGACAATAATTGTATACTGCATGATTTTTGCTCGCTTGTGACGGCATTTCCATGAATAAAAAAACATAAACAAAGAAACAAAAACTTCTCGAGAGGAATTTGGTATAACGGCAGTGCACTGGCAATTCTTTTCTCTGTGTGTTGGAGCTCGATCCCTTCTCTGTTTCTCAGTCATTTTCATTCAACTGCTTCCACGTCCTTTTGAAATTTTTCCGTTTCTTATTCAACACATGCTCATTACAGACTTCTTCCGTCATTATCCTGAATGTGATTGCGTAGCACTTTTCGGATTTGTTTTGGTTTGTTCTGTTTTGTTTTTGTTTTCTGTTTGGTCGCAGCATGTTCAGGCTATTGAGGGAATGAGAGAAAAATCGTCATGAAGAGAAAAATAAGAATGAATTAAAGCATTTAATATCATGACAATTACAGCGAACGTCCGATATGGAGACCAAAACTGGGTGTGTTCTGTTTGAGACGGCAGCTACCATACTCAAAAGATAAACACTTAGAGCACCTGTCACTAAAAAGTGGCACTGATCCTCTTTCTCCTACTATGTAATCCATTGACTTATTCAACCAACGAACATCCGTGAAAAAAAAAAAACGTTTTCCGTTTGTTATTACAGGTAAATTGAGTGCTGAACGCTATTCATTTTATGAGCGGCTCGGTGATTTGGTAATATTTTCAACTAACATTAATCTTATGTGCAGTGATATATTTGTAATTGTCAGAAATTTCCTTTCTCGGACAGAACGTCCGAGAGCGAAACTTTCAGAACCTGTAACAGTACAAATTGTCTCCAGAACCTCATTAGAAAGAAATTTAAACGCACAGAAATTACAGATTACGCAAAATTCCATTTTCCCATAACTTTGTTTTAAGTGTTTCGCTGTTTTTGTATAATTAGAGGGAAAACAAGCGTAAATTGTGAGTAAATTTTCAATTGTTTGTTCATCATGATCACATAACGCCTTAAAAATTCTGAAACTACTGCTCTAAACTCATTATTTACTTTGTAAAACTTTATTTGTCGCTATTCGAGCCAAAAGTTTTAAAGAATACAGGACACTTTCGGGACAAGTTATCCCTATCGGAGGGATTGCATACGTCACGGACGTTCTCTGGAATTATCACGGACGTTCGTTCTACTACTAGGGTCATGTTCCAGGACGGATAACTAATCGGCAGAGAGTACCTAGCCTTCCTAACTCTTTCAAAAATTTGAAAAGGTATTGTCGATGCAAATTATAAGAAATTTGACATCCTTACAACATATGTCTTGCCCAGAGGGGGATCAGGAGGTGAATTTTCAGAGAAAATATCAATTATTTGCTTGGTTTTTGGTGAATTGCATGGTCCAAAAACTGCGGACGAACCTCAGTCCGCTCCAAAAATGGCATGCAGCTCCTCGGCAGGAGAGCCAAAGGTAAAATGCACCTTCGCCATCAAAGCAAGATGGTGTCCCACTCGAAAACGTTTTAATCATCACGGACGTTCTTTTTTTTCTTGGAGGTTCGTCTAAAAATACAATTTCCGTTCCTATTTGACAAAGTATGGACAGAAACTCAAACCAAACATATTATCGTGTTGCTAGATCTTAGTTGATTACGACTCAGAACAATATCGCCGATAACGTTTCATGGGCTACGATCTTTATTAGAAAATAGCGGAAGCACGTCCGTGACGAAAACTGAATATAATTTTGCATAAAAGAATATTACGTCCCATGTACAGCCAGCAGACGTACAATTTTTGCAGGATATGTTCATTAGGTGGAACATCAAATTTTCGTATACGTTACAGTTGGGACAACAAAGTAGAATTTGCAGCAGCGATAGAAATAAAAGCATCACGGACGTTCGTCTGTTTAGGACTTTGATATTTTAATTGTTCTCTGTAATTTTGTACGTGCTCATAAAGTTCTTATAATTTTGTGGTACATACCCATGATATGTAAGATCCAGAACATGGTCAGATATTAGATGCCACGTACCATTAAAAATGCACATCATTAGTTTGAAAAACAAAAATTATTGTGAAAATAGCGTTTTTACCGTATTTTTACGCTCTAAGTCCTTGTGAAATGAAAAATATCAGGCAAAACGCAACAAAACCATATATTTCCTGAAAGGAAATTTACCAATCTTTGAGATGACATGAAAAAATCTGGCTTCTTAGATCATCCTGGCGTGTTCTAAGGGAAAGAATGTCAGAAGGTACGAAAATTGGCAATTGTACATCGTTCAAAATTCTCACCCATATATATATATATATTGGATATATATATATATATATATACTTGGGGGGGGGGGGGGACGGCTGAAAGGCCTAGATAGCAGAATGCAGCTTTCTCATGATTAGTATACAAATGATGCACAGGATAGAGTGCGTTAGTGGAGATAGCGCACTCGAGGGTATTTACAATTGTGAAACATGCACGAGGCGAAGTCGAGTGCATATTGCACTACATTGTAAATACCCGAGAGTGAGCTGCATCTCCACTAACGCCACGAAATAATCGTGTGCATAATTTGTTTTATAAAATGGGTCGAAAACTAACAGCATTTTTCACGTACCTTTGTGGGTCAATACCAGTCAGCTACATGTAGCACTCGCTCAAGAATCGATGTCCGAAGATGTTCGTCCCAAACATTTACGCACGTCGCACTCGGCAATCCCGCACATCTAAGTACTGTACGTATAAGAGTATACGTACGCCACACATGTTATGCACACAAGAAAGGCCGGCCGGCAGCCCGAACTAGAAGTTGTTTACCGGATTGACAGCGCGTATAGTAGCGCGCGACGCACTTGTAACAACTGATTGAGTGCGCACTGCTATTGTAAACATTGTGACGTCAGGCCGTGTATGTTAGTGAGAAATTAATGCAAACACCCGTGACTCATTTCAGCGCTTCCAATTGGCTACATTCTTGAACCCATTTTATATTGATTAATAACGGTTTTCCCAATCAATTTCATCAGATTTTCATTCGATTTAACAATGACATCATTCAAGCACTAGTGAATTGAACGATCACTGAGATCAACATTCAAAAAAGTAACAATTGTATTCAATTTTAGGTCATCAGCATGCGATTTCATGAGTTCCTCATATAAACATATAAAAAGGGCGTTCAAATTAAAAATGCAAGGCATTCAAATTCCCCTCACTTCTGCCGTAAAGAATGTCAAGGCAAACATTCATAACATTATGCGCAGTGTTTTCGTCCCTGCTTTTATTCTTTGCAGTTACTCTTATGTTTGAATATGCGGCAAACTCGATATACGTTGAAATGGAACTTGGCCGGATATGACATAATAGCTAGAATAGCTACACTTTGAAACATATACATGTAAATTGGTCATACACGGCTTTAATAGCGGCTGCTTGAGCAGCCAATACATCAAGTAAGGACGTAATAAGTGAGTGAATCATTTGACAACCAGCAAAACAAACCACTAGCGATACCCTTGGATGGAACAGGTCCACGCAGCTGAGCCGATTGTGCCATGGACACGGGGAAGGCAGGAACGGAATCCAAAATTTATAGATAGGCATAAGTGTGGACATGGAGAAAATGCTGGCACATGGTCATTCCCTACGAAATAATGCTAAATCCATATACTGATAGGGGATAGATTGAAAGTTAAATGATAGTCGACAGGAAAATATACACAACACAACACGAATTGACTGCTTAAATGAAACTTTGAAATAAAGATGCAATCATATAATCCAGCATACACATGAAAAGAAAACAGCAGGTGAAACCGTGTATATACCTGTCTATTTGAATTGAATTTGATCGTTTAAAGCGGGGAGTTGCATTTCTTCAAATGGAATTGAAATGCATACTTGGGACGAAATTATTAAATGTCTATCCTGCCGCCGCGAAGTTGAATGACAAATTTGAGTTGTTAAATCGGATAAACTTCATCCTAAATTAAATGAAATAGAATCTTAAAGGAATGACATGAAAAGAATTTGAAATTTAACAGAATGAAGATGAACCATGGTCTCAGATCAGTGACCGGAATCGTTTCAATTTGAACGCCTTTCAATAAATTGGAATGCAAATCTGATGAAATTTGGCGGAAAAACCTATAGTAATGGGGAAACGAAATGGCAAGGCAATTTGCATGAGAAATATGGGAAACATAAAACAAATCATACGCACAAAACCGAATGCACCTGTCACACAGAAACAAATACCTCTCTTGCATACGCATTGAAAGAATAAGCAGAAAATTAAAATGGACAGGAAAATAGTGATAGGAAGATGGTCACAGAAAAGAGTACATTGAAGGAAGAGTTCAGGGATCGATGCCAGAGCACTCGTGGACGGGATCGCCGGGCTTACGGAGATACTATAATACATGTATTATGAAAATGTTAAGGCGGTGTCACACCTGTCCGGGCAAGCTACGCGGGCTTGTGGCGAGGAGGTAGTTTAAAGCACGCAGAAGATTTTTCGCGGGCGGACAAGAATGTTTGCAATTTTCGCACTTGTTTCTTACTTACTAGACGCGTGCTACTTAGCTTCTACTTGCGTGCGTTCCGTGTGACTCGCGTGAGAGCTTTGAAACCGATCCATTTTCTGTTACGAGCGACTTACGGGGATTGCGAAGTACCTGCTTTGGAGTTGCCTGTGAGGTGCTACCGGTAAGGGTTTCCTACTTGTGTTCTGCGCGTACCTCTACGGGCAACTCCCGTGAGTCTTCCGGAACAAGTTTTGAGCATGCTCAAGGCCTTGTCATACCGTATCTGGGGAAGTTTTGCGGCTTGACTTGCGGGGAAACAAATTTGCTACCCGGAGCTCTCCGCAGTTGGCCCGAACTTGACAGTACCTAGCACTTATCTCGTCCTTAGTTGCCCGAAGGTGCGCACGCTAGTCCAATTTTCCCGCAGCAAAGTTTTGAGCATGACCAAAACTATTTCCGGATGAGTCGCGAGGATTGCCCGAAGAGTTCCACGCAGAACACCCGTAGGAGGGCCGTAGCCGCCGCAATTCACAGGCATTTGACCCACTTGAAGTAGGTAAATTGCCCGCTGATCTATGCCTATGTGAAGGGAGTGCGTGCCATTTGTGGGCTCATTCTCTTCTTTGTCCTCTGTCCTTTGTGGCGTCGAGGACTACCTGGTCCCTTTCGGACAGGACTTCATCCGCCGAATGGACTTCAGCAGCAATTTGATGCATTTGCTGTGAATCTTCCGGGCTTTGTGGCTGTCCATCCACTGGACGTTCTCTGCCCTTGTGCACTTTCTGTCTACGGGGCATCTTCACTTCTTGAAAGCCAGTTGACAATTGATTGTTTGCCCATCCACTCGAACCAGCCTATTGTTCAGACTAGCACTCACCTCGCAGGCGACTAGTACGCAGATAACACGCAGTTGTGGCGCAGGTACTTCGCAGCGCCCGTAACTGACATAAAAAGAAGCTATCACGAAGCTATCACGTGACACCCACGCGCCTAACATGCAGTTCAACGGAATACACGCAAGAAGGACCTAGGTATCACGCGTTTATCATGTAATACCCACGCCAAACTCGCCCTAAACCTTGTCCGGCCGCAGAAATTATTCTGCGTGCTGAAAAATCCCCATACGCAATAAGCCCGCTTAGCTGGTGTGACAGGGCCTTTTTTGGCAGCGGGTAAATAGAGCCAGCGTGCGCACCTGCGGGTAACTACTTTTGAGATACATGCTAGGTACTGTCATGTGCGGGCCATCTGCGGGGACCTCCGGATAGCAAAAATGTTCTTCGGAAGTCGCACGCAAGGCTGGTGTGACACGGCCTTTAAGGCCATTTCACACCTTTCCGGGCAAGCTGATGCGAGGGCTTATTGCGAGTAGGGATTTTCCAGCACGCAGGTGAATATTTTTTTTTTCTTTCAGGCGGGCAAGAATATTTATGAATTTCGCACTTGTGTCTAACCTGCAAGACGCGTGCTCATTACCCTCTACCTGCGTGTATTCCGTTTGACCTGCATAAGAGCTTTGAAACCCCGTTTTCTGTTGTGAGTGACGTACGGGTACTTGCGTACCTGCGTTTGGAGTTGTCTGCGAAGTGCTTACGGTAAGGGTCTCCTACTAGTGTTCTGCGTGTATTTCTGCGGGCAACCCCCCGCAAGTAATACAGAACAAGTTTTGATCATGCTCAAGGCCTTGTCATACGGTATCTGGTGATGTTTTGCGGCTTGACTTGCGGGGAAACAAATTTGCTACCCAGAGCTCTCAGCAATCGGTTCTGACTTGATAGTACCTAGCACGTCTCTCGCCCGTAGCTGTTCGGAGATGAGCACGCAAGTGTAATTTACCCGCAGCCAAGTTTTGAGCATGACCAAAACTTTTTCAAGTCACACAAAATACCCACAAGAACAACTTACGTAGAACGCGACCAGCAAGTACGACACATGCAAAACTCGCCAAAATCCTTGTCCGCCCTCAGAAATTGTCCGGTATGCATTGAAAATCCTCACATGCAACAAGCCCGCAGGCTGTAATCTGGCACAACTGCGTATGTTCTATTTAACCGATTACGCCAGAAATCGGCTAGATTCAATGTTATACCTTTCTGAACTGGGATACGATGAGTTGCATTTTTCTTCTTTTCGTGGTCATAATTGGTCCAAAGAATTGATTACCAGCAAAAAATGACGACTTGACATTTTTACAACGTACTCGAACTCTACTACTACTACTTCTAATATAGTAAAGTGTTACATCCAGACGTATTTATTGGGGCATCATTGACATACTATAATCAATGAAAATTAGTATCTAGTCTAGACTCTAGATCTACATCTAAGTAGGGACCCGTCTTAATCTAGAGCTAGCCTGTCTATTGGGGATCTAGTACTAACGTTAGTAGATGTAACAACAACGTAAGGCCTAAACTGCCTAATGTGTATAGTAGGGTTTACTCAGCAAACCTATAACGTTTTCAGAACATTTCGTAAACTTTTTTTGTTTGAGGTTCCGTATGTCTTCGTATCAAATTGACGTTTTTGAAACGAACTTACAACGTCAAAGTTGGGATTTAGCATTTACCGCAGAGCATTTTTTCTTCTTTTGTAAAACGTTTTAGAAACGTCAATTGACGTTACCAAACATTTTTTATTATATCTGCAACGTCTTCTTCCTTTATAAACGTCCACAAAACGTTTTTATTAGGTCTGCTACGTCGACTTCGTCTCTAATAAACGTTTGAAAAACGTTTTTATTTGGTCCGCTACATTTTTGTCATTGGTCTCTTTATCATGAATATTCATGCCTATCTATGAATATTCAAAAAAGAAAATATAAGATTTGAAAACTAGTCGAAATAGATAAAACACATAAAGATTTATGCTGGGTTCAAACTTTCTGTGATGAAAATAAGCTTACCTACGTTATTGTTCAGCTATTTCCAATTTCAAATTGTGTAATGAAGACGTATTTTCATATATTAATAGGCCTAATTAGGTTGTCTGTGATCTAATTTTAGTTACCTTGTTTTCATGCATCTCAACATTTTGGAGGTATTTAAACGAATGTGATACAGATGCATCAATTGGAATAGGATGCAGTATAGATATCGGTGGTATGACTTGAGGAACAGGTTAGGATAGGATTATATAGAAAATAGAAAATAAACATTAGACGTTCTTAAAAGGTTCTAAACATGTCGAAAACCTTCCACATAAAGACGTTCTGAAAACGTTTTGACAAAACATCCAAATAACGAACTTGGAACGTTTCAAGAACGTTCAGATAATGTCCAAATGTTAGCTGGGAATACTGCACCCTGTTTTGAAGTCTGCCAGTCTACGAAGGGAAAGTAAGTAGCAACTTCTCCCAAGAGTTGAGGGTCATATTTCTTTTGGATCCATTGCTTTAGAGTGACTGTCGTCTTCTGCATGCAATTTTTCCCGTAAACGTCAAACCAAGCCCAGCGCGTTCGGCGCTACCAAGGCCGCTCACGCGCGTGTTAGGATATACCATGTCCATGCGGGATGCAGAAACACCTTGGTCCAAGCGTTGTCGTAAGTCGACATACGCAGTTCTGCATGATTAACATCGGACAATTCATTTCGTATCTCGCCTTACGCAGTTTTGCCAGGAATTCCCTAGGAATCTTGCCAAAAGTACTTTCTAAAAAAAAAAAAAAAAAAAAAAAAAAAAAAAAAAAAAATTCTGTACCGAATCACAACTCATTTTTTTTTTTTGGCCCACTTGAAAGAGTATGAGAACAAAACACACAAATCACTAGAAACCTGAAAATCGACCAAACTCGACTTAGGGAAATCTGCCAGATTACGGCCGCCGCAAGGCTTGTCCGGAAAGTATACGTGTGACAGGGCCAGAACATGGTTGCGGGCAAAAAAACAAACAAACAAACAAACAAAAACAAAACGACCCCCCCCCCCAAAAAAAAAAATACATAAATAAAAACAAACAAACAAACAAACAAATAAGATGAGTGCGCACCTTCGGGCGACTACGGGTGAGATACGTGGTAGGTACTGCCATGTGCGTTTCATCGGCGGGGACCTCCGGGTAGTTTAAATTGCTCTTCGCAAGTCGCACGCAAGGCTTTCCCGGGAAGGTGTGACACGGCCCAAAAATATTGAAAGCAGATTTAATGTAAGCTGTGACATAGTCTTTTGCGAAGACAGGTCGCAAGAAACTCGTGAGCAGCGATCTGATAGGAGTGAGCTTCGCTCGCAGATCGCTACGTGTCCTCAAATTATAGCGAGCTGCCTTTGCAAAAGGCTAGCTGTGACAGTATACTTACGCAGTTGCTAATGTTAAAATTCCCCACTGTGGTAGACACTGCCCCAACCGTTAAGGGATGGAAAGGAGAAGACATCCGACTGCCATGCCACTTCCAAGGGGAGCCTGAAGCTGTGGTCTGGTTGAAAGGCAGCATCTCACCTCAAGAGATCAGAATCGCTAAGGCTGGATTCCTCGAGGAGAAGTTTGTAAGCTGGGAGGAGCGATTCGACATCGACAAAGACTTTAGCCTCATCATTTCCGACTTGAAGGTGGCAGATGAGGGTCTTTATCTGTGTCAGGTGGTTCTGAAGAATTTAGAGGATTTTGATAATTCCACCTTTTTGACGGTTAGCTGTAAGTGATCTCATGCTATAACTGTAATGGCAAAAAAAAAAAATTGTACGTATTATGTCATATAGAATATCATGTTTCAATGTAATGTCTTTCAATTATAATGTTATATTGTGTGATGCATGGTGCGCTCTAATCCCTAAGGTGTTCATTTTGATTAAAAAGAAAGTTGATTTCTTGTCTTACTCTGGCCAGCAAGTAGAGGCAATTATTGATAATAAATGTAGTAGTCATTTAAGAAAGCTGTAGAAAGCCCTTTCTTTAGTAAATTATACAGCTATCTTAAAATTGAGTGTTGAGTTGGAATTCTGATTACATATGACAGCCATTGCAACTGCTGTTGTTTTTGTTGTTGTTGTTGTTGTTGTGTCTCTTTTTACTACCTACGTCAAATTCACATTTCTGTCTGTCATGAAAAAGGGGAACTCTTCACCATTATATGCGTAATATAAAAATAGCGGCATGAAATATACCAACCCAAAATAATGATAATGATGATATTCGTCCTTCTCTGGCGAAGACAACCACAATAGTTAGTACTTTCTGTGAGTGCGAAGATGGCTAATCAGTCTGATCCTCGCCCTAAAATGCCTGGTGCAGTGTGGACATGGAAATGTTGGAGGTACGCTAGGCTGAGAGGTCGCTCTGCCTTTTCGTAGCTGCCGTTTTTGTTCCTGCTCTTTCACGCGTCTCACTTCGTAGCCTGACACACCAGAGCTGACCAAAGATCGCCAGGAAAATTGGACTTGTGCCGGTGTCTCCCCGGGTTGATGCTACAGCATTTCATGGAAGCTTTCAGTGTGTCCTTGCAGCGCTTCCTCTGACCTCCGTAAGAGCGCTTGACTTCCATTCGTTCACCATAGAGCAGTCGCTTTGGCAACGTTCGTCGGACGTTCGAAGTGCATGTTCCGCCCATAGTCCATGGGCCAGGCCAGATATTGGTACCACCTGAGGTGGCAATACACTGTAAAAAGTCCGGTGTTAAATAGTGAACACCGAGCTGGTGTTAAATTTTCGGTGCTCATTTATGGTGTTACTAACTCCTCCGGGTGTCATTTCCAAATTTTAAACTGTTTTTTGAAGAGTTTCTTAGTAACTGCACTTCTTGTTGATTTTTAAACTAAACAAGACGATCAAGAATTTTACATTAAAATAATAGATTTAAAAAAAATGTGAAAATAAATTTACACCAAAGTAACACCAGCTGGTGTGGACTCTTATTGAAACTGGACGGGTGTTAAACCATTGATATTAACACCAACAAATATCAAATCAACACCATGTGGTGTCATTTTTGAATTTACACCAGTACAGTATCAGAATAACACCAGGTACAGTGTCAAATTAACACCACGATGTGTCAGGTGAACACTTTTCAATACCATCACAGTGCATTTTTAACACCTGTGGGTGTGGTCCTCTATTGAAGTTTGATCGGTGTTAGATTTAACACCCGTGGTGTTAAATCTAACATCGATGTTTTTACAGTGTACCTTTTTTGGTGTCATTTTGTTTGTCGGGCATAGATATGCTTATCAAGCTATGATAGCATTTCCAAATGAGTAGCTTAGTCATAATAAATGAATTTTAAACCAATTTGGTCTCGTTGTTATATCCCTATACTTCTGAATCGAGACCAACCGCCATACAAAGAAGAGCACTGTCTTCTGTATGTTCACAGGTGTTCTGTTGTAAACGCGGTGCGCTTAGTCTTTATTCAAGGCAGCGAAGGGAATATCCAAGGTTTATGATGTCCACAGCGCTTAGTCTAATATTCAAGACGGCGAAAGGATTATCCAAAACTTATAATACAGTGTGTATCCCTTTATCTAAAAGAAAAAACAACAACAAAACCAATTCCTCGTGAGTTTTACCGTATTGTTCAAGTATTTATCATTTTCCGGTGAAAACGCTACGGTGAAAACGCTTATACCACGCCAATGTCGCTTTATTTCCATCCAACAATGAAAGATAATGCAAAAACAGTGTACCGTTACACTACAATACATTATAATAAATAATGTTGTAAATGAACAGAGTGATTTTTGTTTTAAACTGATGTGTTTGTTGAGAGGGTGGTATAAAAAAAAACAGTATAGATAATCCTTTTATTAGGAACTTTAGATATGATAACGGTACATTGGTATAGATAAAGACTAAGCGCACCGCGTGACAGTTGTGGACATCATAACCCTTTGGATATTCCCTTCGCTGCCTTGAATAAAGACTAAGCGCACCGCGTTTACAACAGAAGACCTGTGGACATACAGAAGGCAGTGCTCTTCTGTGTATAGCGGTTTAGTTTCGATTCAGAAGTATAGGGATATAAAAACGAGACCAAATTAGTTTAAAATTCATTTACTATGACTAAGCTAGTCATTTGGAAATGCTATCATAGCTTGAAGTATATCTATGTCCGACAAACAAAATTACACCAAAAAGGCTTTGCCACCTCAGGTGGTACCAATAACCCATTTTTCGGGTCTTTGCCCATGGACTATTGGGAGCGTTTGAGCATCGCATTAACACGCTCAATCTGGGCTCTTTAAAGTATCTCGGTGTCTGACACCTTGTCCATTTCCCGTGCAGCAAGTTTCGGAGGCATTTCATGTGGAAGGAGTTCAGCTGCCTGGCATGCCGGCTGTACACTGTCCATGTTTGGCATGCGTGCAGTAGAGAGGGCAAGACGATTGCACGGTACACCCTTAGTTTGGTTTGAAGACTTATTCCTCTCCTAGCAATTCTGTATAAGACTTCTCCGTCGATGTTGATATTTCGTGACAGGGTGCTGCTAAGGTAAACAAAATAATACTCTGACACTTTCAACTTCTTGCCGTTGAATGGTAGTTGGAATGGTGGAATGGTGGTTGCTGATGCATCACTTCAGTCTTCTATGTGCTTATCGTCATATCGAAATCGTCACAGGCGTTGGCGAATTGGTCAATGCTTTCATGCATGTCAGACTGTGTATTGGCATTCAGTGCACATTCATCAGCAAAGAGAAGGTCACTGGTGATATCCTCCTGAACTTTCGATTTTGTCTGCAGTCTCCGTATTTTGAAGAGCTTACCATTAGTTCTGAATCTGAAATCGACTCCGATATTACCCTCACGAAAAGCAGCTGTCACCATGGCTGAGTACATCATACTGAACATGGTTGGGGCGAGGACGCAGCGTTTTACGCCGTTTGTATTCTGACCAGTAAGATGAACTTGGTACGGCAGCTTAACTCGGCCCTGATCTTCCAGAGACCTTCTCGGCATACAATGTCGAAAGCCTTAGTCAGGTCTACAGATCTGGTGTATAGACCGACATTCTGCTCCTGGCACTTGTCCTGGAGTTTGCGTGCTCCGAAAAATCATACCCACTGTGCTGCGACCCTGTCTGAACCAGCTAGCATTGACTTTCAGGTAGTAAGCCTTCCACTAGGTATTCCATTAGGTGGTTTATCAAGACTCTGGCAAACATCTATCCAGCAACAGAAAGCAGCGAGATGCCGCGTTGGTTGTCGCAAATCCGTCGACTTCCTTTGCGCTTGTACAAACGGAAGATACAAGCATTCTTAAGTTCCTTAGGGAGTTAGGGGGGATGTAGAGCCCACTAATGTCAAAATCGCCCACAAATGTCAAAACAACCACTAATGTCATAACACGTCGACGACAAATGTCAACATTTCCAAATTTACTGTGGATGCCATGACGCGTCACAAGGGCGGATCCAGGAATTCCACAAAGGGGAGGCGCCTTTACAAAATTAAAGGCTGGCGCGACCCTCGCCCCCCCCCCCCTTCCCAATTTTCTTCTTTTTATTTCTGTTGTGTTGACACAATAAAGAGAGGGGGCACTTAAGGGGGATGCGCCCCCTCTAAATTCGCGATTGCGTCAATCACGAATATCAGTATTAGATTAACCACAAATGTCATAACCGTCGACCACAAATGTCATATCGCTTAAAAGGGCGGATCCAGGAATTCCGTAAGGGGGGAGGGGGGCGCCTTTACAAAATTAAAGGATGGCGCGACACTCCCCCCCCCCATTTCATATTTTTTGTTTCTGTTGTTTTAACATAATAATTATATTGAGGGTGCACCAGAGGGTGATGCGGCCCCTCTCAATCCATCATTGCGTCAACCACAAATGGAAAAACTCATTGCTTCCATTAGAGGGGCGGGAACCAGGAATTCCGTAAAGGGGAGGGGCGCCTTTACAAAATGAAAGGCCGGCGCGACCCTTCCCCCCTTTTCTTCTTTTTTTTAATTTCTGCTGTGTTGACGAAATAAAGAGAGGCGGTACTAAAGGAGGCATCAACCACAATGTCATAGCACTTCGAACACAAAAATAATGTCATAACGCGTCACAGGGGCGGATCCAGTAATTCCACAAAAGGGGGCTCTACAAAATCAGAGGCTGGCGCGACCCCCCTTTTCTTATTTTTGTTTCTGTTGTTTTAACCTAGTGAGGGTGCACCAGAGGGAGAAGCACCCCCTCTCGATCCATCATTGCGTCAACTACAAATGGAAAACTCACTGCTTGCATTACAGTGGGGTATCCAGGAATTCCGTGAAGGGGAGGCGCCTTTACAAAATCAAAGGCTCGCGCGACACCACCCCATTTTCTTCTTTTCGGGCACCATGGGAGATGTGCCCCCTCTCGATCCATGATTGCGTCAACCACAAATGACCAAATTCATTGTTTGCATTACAGTGGGGTATCCAGGAATTCCGTGAAGGGGAGGCGCCTTTACAAAATCAAAGGCTCACGCGACACCACCCCATTTTCTTCTTTTCATTTTTTATTGTTTTAACAAAATATATAGAGGGGTACCATGGGAGATGCGCCCCCTCTCGATCCATGATTGCGTCAACCACAAATGACCGAACCCATTGTTTACATTACAGGGGCGTATCCAGGAATTCCGTGAAGGGGAGGCGCCTTTACAAAATCAAAGGCTCAAGCGACACAACCCCATTTCCTTCTTTCCATTTTCTCTTGTTATATTATATATATATATATATATATATATATATATATATATAGGGGGTACCATGGGGGATGCGCCCCCTCTCGATCCATAATTGCGTCAACCACAAATGACCAAACCCATTGCTTACATTACAGGGGCGTATCCAGGAATTCCGTGAAGGGGAGGCGCCTTTACAAAATCAAAGGCTCACGCGACACCACCCCATTTTCTTCTTTTCATTTTCTATTGTTTTAACAAAATATATAAAGGGGGCACCATGGGGGGATGCGCCCCCTCTCGATCCATGATTGCGTCAACCACAAATGACCTAACTCACTGCTTGCATTACAGGGGCGTATCTAGGAATTCCGTGAAGGGGAGGCGCCTTTACAAAATCAAAGGCTCGCGCGACACCATCCCATTTTCTTCTTTTCGGGCACCATGGGGATGTGCCCCCTCTCGATCCATCATTGCGTCAACCACAAATGACCAAATTCATTGCTTACATTACAGGGGCGTATCCAGGAATTCCGTGAAGGGGAGGCGCCTTTACAAAATCAAAGGCTCACGCGACACTACCCCATTTTCTTCTTTTTATTCTCTTGTTTTAAAGAAAAAAAAAATATATAGAGGGGGTATAGCGTAACCATGGGTGATGTGCCCCTCTCGATCCGTCATTGCGTCAACCACAAAAAAAAAAAAAAAATGACCAAACCATTGCTTACATTACAGGGGCGTATCCAGGAATTCCGTGAAGTGGAGGCGCCTTTACAAAATCAAAGGCTCACGCGACACCACCCCATTTTCTTCTTTTCATTTTTTCTTGTTTTACCAAAATATATAGAGGGAGCACCATGGGGGATGCACCCCCTCTTGATCCATAATTGCGTCAACCACAAAATGTCAAAACTCATTGCTTGCATTACAAGAGCGGATCCAGGAATTCTTTAAAGGGGAAGCGCCTTTACAAATGTAAAACCTGGTGCACCCCCTATTTTTCATTTCTGTTGTTTTAACAACAACAGAAATGCTTGCTCATTGCTTGCATTACAGGCGGGAGCGGATCCAGGAATTCCGTAAAGCGTAAAAGGAAAGGGGGACGTCTTCTCAAAATGAAAGGTAGGCGCAATCCCTCTCCCCCTTATTAATATCTTTTTATGTCTTTTGTTTAAACGACAGTTAAAGGGGCATTCTTTAATTTTGTAAAGGAGCCTTCACTTTACGGAATTCCTGGTTCAGCCCCCTGTAATGCAAACAATAGGTTTTGCCAATAACTTGCGGTTGACGCAGTCGCGGATCTAGAGGGGGACGCGGTACCCCCTTCCCCGTGTCTATTTTTGTTAACACAAAAGAAATTAAATGAAAAAAAGGCGACGAGGTTTGCGCAACTTTTTGATTTTATAAACGCTTCTCTCCTTTGCGGAATTTGGACCGCCCCTCTAATGCAAGCAATGAGTGTTGACATTTGTGTTTAACCCAATCGCGGATCGAGAGGGGGCTCATACCTCTATGGTGACTCCTTTATTATTTTTTTTTTTTTACACTAGAAACATTAAAAGAAAAAAAAAAGGGGGTGCGGCAGATTTAAATTTTGTAAAGGCGCTTCCCCTTTACGAAATTCCTGGATCCGTCCCTGTACGGCAAGCAATTACATTTGATATTATGGTTAACGCAATCGCGGATGGAGAAGGTGGCGCATCCCCCTCCGGTGCCACCTCTCTTTTTTTTTTTTTAACAATAACAATAAAATATGGGGGTGCGGCAGCCCTTATAATATTTTTGTACAGGCGCCTCCCGTTTACTGAATTCCTGGATCCGCCTTTAATGCAAGCAATACGTTTTGACATTTGTGGTTGACGCAATCATGGATTGGGAGGGGACTGATACATCTCTGGTGCCCCCCCTTTTTTTTTGTTAAAACAAAAAAAAAAAGAATGAAATGGGGGGGGGGGGGGGCCTTTAATTTTGTAAAGGCGCCTACCTTTTACGGAATTCCTGGATCCACCCCTGTAATGCATACGTTACAGCAGCTTTGATTTTGTAAGGGCGCCTCCCCTTTACGGAATTCCTGTATCCGCCCCTATAATACAAGCAATGAGTTTTGACATTTTGTGGTTGACGCAATCGCGGATCGAGAAGGGAGAGCACCCCCCTCTGGTGCTCCCTCTCTTTCTTTTTCTTTAGTTAAAACAATAGAAAAATGGAAAAAACGGAGGGTGGGGGTGCGGCAAATCTAGTTTTGTAAAGACAACTCCCCTTTACGAAACTCCTTGATCCGCCCCTGTAACGCTTTATGCCGCACCCCTATTTTTTTTTTATTTCATTTCTGTTGTTAAAAAAAAAAAGAGGGGGTACCAGAGGGGCATGCGCCCCCTTTCGATCCGCGATCGCGTCAACCACAATTGTCAAAACTCATTGCTTGCATTACGGGGGCGGGTCCAAGAATTCCTAAAAGCACAAAGGGGTGACGTCTTTTTAAAATGAAAGGCTTGCGCAATCCCCCTCCCCCTTATTTATTTCTTTTTATTTCTTTTGTTTAAACGTAAAAAAGAAAAAGAAAAGAATGGGGGTGCGGCAATCTTTAATTTTGTAAAGAGGCCTCCCCTTTACGGAATTCCTGGTTCTGCCTCATGCAATGCAAACAATGAGATTTGCCAAAACTTGTGGTTGACGCAGTCGCTGGTTGAGAGGGGGGGGGGGGAGGTATACCCCCTCCCCGTCTCTATTTAATACGAAAGAAACCAAAAAAAAAAAAAGGAGAGTGGCTTGCGCTAGCATTTTATTTTTTTAGCGGCGTCTCCCCTTTACGGAATTCCTGGAATCGCCCCTGTGAC